>NC_053493.1:167824921-167992421 GCF_905171775.1 Rana temporaria
GCCAGAGATGGCTGTTACAGTTGTGGCCCACAACTTAGAGCACTGGCTCAACAAGATCCAGGAGCACATTGAGGCCGGTACGGCTAAGGATACTATCTTGTCCTCCTTTCCCACAATCCTGCGAGGTATTGCTTTTATAGCTGACGCCTCAGCAGAATCTATCCGCATGACTGCCAGGTTGGTGGCCCTGGCCAACTCTGCCAGAAGAGCCCTCTGGCTCAAAACTTGGCCGGATGACAGCGCCTCTAAGGCCAAGTTATGTAAGATACCCCAGACTGGTGACCTACTCTTTGACCCAGGTCTAGAAGCCGTTCTAGACCGCACGGCGGATAAGAAGAAATTCTTTCCTATCAAACGAAAGGCCCCTGGTTCAGTCAAAAAAGGGGTTTCGTCCGCAAAGACAGAGGGGGGCACCCAAGCCTGAGGGGCAGAAGAAGCCTTGAACCCCGAAAGGCAGGGGCAGAGGAGGGGCGATTTTTTTTTTTTTTTTTTTTTTTTTTGCCCTCCTGAGCAGCCCAGCAAAAAAACAATGACTCTCCAGTCAGGGTGGGAGGAAGACTGGGGACCTTCCTCCCACAATGGGAGGCAATTTCCCACAACCGGTTCATCCTGGGGGTCATGAGAAGGGGGTATCACCTAGAGTTTGCAAGTCCCCCCCAGAGATACCTGATTACGCACTTACCCAAGTGCAGAGAAAAGTCCGAAGCCTTGCTTTGGGCCCTAAGGGATCTGGAAGACCAAAGCGTGGTCCACAGAGTTCCAGAGGCAGAAGAGGGGAAGGGATTCTATTCACACATATTTTTTGTAAAGAAACCTTCCCGAAAATTCAGACTTATCCTGAATTTGAAACCCCTGAACAGGTCAATTACCTACAAGCGGTTCCGCATGGAGTCGATATTCACAGTCAGGGCCCTTCTCCTCCACAACTGCTTCATGGTATCTCTGGAACTCAGACGCATACCTGCACGTCCCGATGGCAGAAAACTCCCAGAGTTTTCTGCGGCTAGCGGTAGACCTAGATGGAACAATTGTACACCTGCAGTTCCAGGCTCTGCCATTCGGGCTATCCTCATCTCCCCGCATCTTTACCAAGGACTTGGCAGAACCCGTGGCGTCTCCAGGGAGTGTCCATCATAGCGTACCTGGACGACCTGCTCCTGTTCACGGCATCCCCAGAACCGCTTTCCAAGGATCTGGAGATGACGATAAAAGTCCTAACGGACCTGGGGTGGCTACTGAACTTGGAGAAATCCAGTCTCATCTTCTCACAGCGTATCGCATACCTGGGGATTCTGGTTGATCTCAACACTCTCTTAAGAGTGTTTCTCCCAACAGAGAAGGTCCTAAGGTTAGACAGAGCGGTGGCCCTCCTACAATGCAACCAGCAAGTCCCGATAAGATCTCTAATGTCAACTCTAGGTCTGCTGACATCCACCCTCCCAGCAGTCCAATGGGCAGGACTACACTTGCGCCCCCTGCAGGCCTTCATCCTGAGGGTTTGGGACCACAGTCAAGAGGCTCTAGACACATTGGTTCAGGTTTCAGATCATGTAAAAAGATCCCTCTGGTGGTGGAGGAAGGTTACAAACCTGTCGCAGGGTCGGCTGTGGCTTATCCCGGTGTCTCGGGTAGTAACCACAGACGCAAGTGACAAGGGCTGGGGGGGGCTCACCTGGGGTCCCTTCCAGTTCAGGGCACCTGGGGGTTCGAAGTTCTGAAGAGATCATCCAATTGGAAGGAGCTGAGGGCAGTGGGGCTAGCCCTCAGATTTTTCCAAGAGGCACTCCGGGGACACCACACTCAGGTGAGGCCGGACAATTCCTCGGTCGTAGCCTACCTAAACAAACAGGGCGGCACGAGGAGCAGAGTTCGGCTCTAGCAACGGACATCCTGGGCCGAGATTAACACTCTCTCAGCAGTCTTTCTGAGAGGCGAGAAGAATGTGTTAGCAGACTTTCTCAGTCGGAAGCAACTGAGGGAGAGTGAGTGGGTCCTCAATCAGGAGGTCTTCGGTCTCTTGGTCAAGAGATGGGGACCTCCAGAGGTGGACCTATTCGCGTCAAAAGAAAATGCGAAGGCTCTCTTTTTTTTTTTTCTCTCTAGAGGAGAGGGAGCACTGGGAGTGGACGCACTGTCCCAGAGCTGGCAGTTCAAGATGTGCTGCGCATTCCCACCACCGGTATTATTGCCCACAGTTCTGAGGAAGTTTCAGCTGAAAATCACTTCCCTGATCCTAGTGGCACCACATTGGCCCAAGAGGGCATGGTTCTCAGTGCTCAAGCAGCTGGCTGTAGAACCTCCAATCTCTTACCGCCCGAGAGGATCTCCTCTCGCAGGGCCCAGGTCCACAAGTGGAGACTAGCGGCCTGGCTACTGAGGAGGGCATCCTAAGATCCAAGGGATTTTCAGAGAGGTTAATTACCACCCTCCTTAATAGCAGGAAGGAGGAGACTCGCCAGATCTACCAGAAGGTTTGGCTTTGCTTTAATAAATGGTGCATAGGACGCTCCTGTTCGGTGCAGAGCCCCACAGCCATTCTGGAATTCCTGCAGTGTGGCTCTGATAGGGGTCTTTCTGCAAGTACCCTCAAAGGACAGATCTTAGCACTTAGTGCATACCTAGAAAAACCGTCGGCCTCTAACCCCTGTGTAGTCAGGTTTTTCAGGGCTCTCTAGGCAGAGACCAGCTCAGGGCCCACCATTCCCCAGCTGAGACCTGTCCTTAGTTTTGCAGACCCTCATGGGTCCCCCTTTTGAACCTTTAGACAAGTGTTCTCTGAAGGAACTGACCTTTTAAAGGCAGTATTTTTGGTTGCAGTGACTACTGCGATATAAAGGGCTTATCCGTTAGACCCCTCTTTTGTGTTATTTTTCCGGATTGGATCATTTTTAAGACCGATCCAGCATTTTTGCCCAAGGTTACTTCGAAATTTCACAGAAGTCAGGAAGTAGTTCTACCTTCCCTTTGTCCCAACCCCACAGGTAGTAGGGAATTGAGGTTTCATACCTTAGATGTCAGGGGATGAATCCTGCACTACCTAGAGCTGACGGAGGAATTTAGGAAGTCAGACTCATTATTTGTTTTGTTTTCTGGGGCCAGAAAGGGTTAAAAAGCGTCTTGACGCGCTATTGCTAGATGGCTCAGAGCAACCAATGGACAGGCTTATACCCTAGCTGGTAAGGAGATCCCTACAGGGATAAAGGCACACTCTACCAGAGCTTTGGCAGATTCTCAGGTGGAAAAGGCTGGAGCTACGCCAGAACAGATATGCAGGGCAGCGACATGGTCTAACTACTCCACTTTTGTGAAACATTACAAGAGTGGACCTGGTTTTGGCAGGTGAGTAGGCCTGTAGTCCTACCCTAGTTGGTAAGTGCTCGCTTATCCTCTCATTGTGTCTGTCCTGAAAGACGAAAGGGGTAATCCAAGCTGTTTTACTCATCTACAGACATAAAAAAAAAAAAAAACTTACTGGTAACGTCTTTTCCAGTAGTCTTTCAGGACAGCCCTAGTTACCCTCCCTGTGATCTGGGGGGTCTTGCTTAAGACCGGAATGCAGCATGGTAATGAGTTTTGATGGTATGTTACTAATGTGTTCTTGTGTCTCCCCAGCTGGCCGAAGGTGATCTTGTAAAAACTGAAGTCCGGCAGGGGAAGTGAGAATTTATGGGCTAGCGCAGTTTTTCCAGAGGAAGGGGAGGAGCCTATGTCTCTCATTGTGGCTGTCATGAAAGACTACTGGAAAAGACGTTTTTTTTTGTTTTACGTCTGTAGATGAGTAAAACGGCTTGGATTCACTCCATGGTATACAAACCCTACTTCTGTATCTGCATGCATCTTTTTCAGGGTGTTTTGCTGGTGTTGCAATGTCCCTATATAGGATTTTGGGGTCCTGCTAGATCCTTTTTTTTTTTTTTTTTTTTTTTTTTCTGGGGTTTTGCATTTATGGTTTATTAAGGAGATGTATCTCTCTATCTTCATTAAAGAGGAAGTAAACCCCGATGGGGTTTACTTCCTCTTTAGCTCGCTGCTGCAGCCTGCAAATTAAAAGCATAATGGGCTAGTATGCATCGCATACTAGCCCATTATGTGCCACTTAACTGCAAAAGAATCCAGATAGTAGGCAGCGTCCATCTTCTGTCTTCTCTTCCTTCCGGGACACAGACTCCGGCGCTGTGATTCACCGGAGCCACGTGAAGTTACTCCCGCACAGGAGCTGCAATTCACGGCACAGGCTGGGGAAGAAACTCTGATTAGTTTTGTTTCTTCCCCGCGCATGCGCAGTGAAGAATTTCGGCGGACTACAAGTGAAATATCTCCTAAACGGTGCACGTTTAGGAGATATTTCCACTACCTATAGGTAATCCTTATTACTACTTTACAACCACTTTAACCTGTTTATGAAGTTTTCCTGACAAGGCAAATCTTAGAGAACAAATGGCCCTACATATGAGGGCAAATTCTACAGAACAAGATGCAGTGGTTTTCCTACACCTAAAAGAAAAGGGACATTATTTTAAGGACAGTGGTGACTCCAAAAATGTGGGTACTGTAAGGATTAACTCCCAAAGTCCCACTCAAAGCCCTTTTGCTATAAATGCATCAATCATTTAGCAAGGAAGCAGGCTTCTACAATGATGAGAATTTCTCTCATCTATGCAGACGAAAATGCTGGCAACAGTCAAAGCTTTCCGTGAAGCCGCCGGGCAGTCAGTAACTTAAGGTCCTGACAGAGGAGCTTACCCCTAGAGAAGGTACATCCCAGGAAAGCTTCTTCGGAGTGCCCTCCTCCCAATCGCTCCCTTTAGCTCAGTTAGAGGAAGATGGGGGGGGGGGGGGATATGGCAAGCCAGGTCAGGACACAGCTAAGGGGGGGAGTTGGATCTAGACCTTTTAAGCCAGACTCGGGAGGATGTAAGGTTAAGGAGACGTCCCTTCACCATAGAGGATCTGGATGGACTCCTGCAGGCAATATAGGCCACAGAGGAGATTCCAGAAGCCCCTAAAGCAGGCATATGCAATTAGCGGACCTCCAGCTGTTGCAAAACTACAAGTCCCATCATGCCTTTGCCTCTGGGTGTCATACTTGTGGCTGTCAGAGTCTTGCTATGCCTCTTGGGACTTGTAGTTCTGCAACAGCTGGAGGTCCGCTAATTGCATATCCCTGCCCTAAAGTAACCTCAGCACAGGACAAGGTTTATAGAGGGCTGAGCAAGTCAAAATCTAGAGTGTTCCCTCTCCATCAATCCCTTAAGGATCTAGTCCTACAGGAATGGAAGGAGCCTGAAAGGAGGATTGTCAGACAAAAAACTTGGAAAAGGGAGGTTTCCTTTCAATCAGGCTGACGAGGAGACATTCTTTAAGCTCCCAAGACTGGATGCGGCTCTGTCTCAAGTCACCAAGTTGTCTGACCTCTTCTTTGAGGACGCAGGCAGTATTGGGGATCTGATGGACCGTAGAGCAGAATCCCTTCTTAGAAAAGCTTGGGAAGCTAATACATCAGCCATGGGTCCAGCCTTATCAGCAGCCTGTGTAACAAGGAATACAGATTTCTGGGTGGAAAAGCTGACCAAGCACCTGTCTCAGGGATCCAAGTCAGACGACGTCATTGATTCGCTAGCAGTGATAGGAAAAGCTGTCGCTTACCTTGCAGATGCTGCAGTTAAGTCTGTAAGAGCCTTGGCTAAAACGGCCACATTGATCAACTCGGCTAGGAAAGCTGTCTGGATTAAGGCCTGGGAAGGAGATGTCACATCTAAGGGTAAACTATGTGGCCTTCCCTTTCAGGGTTCATTGCTGTTTGGCCAGAGCCTGGACAATGTTCTGTCTAGGTCCTCAGAAAAGGGTAAAAAATTCCCAGTAAATCACAGCATAGAACCAAAAGGAGCCCAACAAACGGTGGGGCTATGGTAGGGGAAGGCAAAAGAACAATTTATGGTTTCCCTCCCCCAAAGTTGGCGCCAAAGAAACCAAGTGATACCAAGGTCAGGGTGGGGGGGGGGGGTCGACTGTCCCACTTTGTTCCTCAGTGGGAAAAGATTTCAGACCGCATTTACATCTGCCAGATTCTGCGAGAAGGTTATTGTTTGGAGTTCTCGGCAAAACCCCCCTCTATGAGCACCCTTACACATCCTCCCAGGGATGCACTAAACAGATCTGCCCTCCTGGAGGGTATCCAGGAATTTGTAGAACAGCAGGTGGTGGTACCAGTACCGAAAGTACAACAATACCAGGGATTCCATTGCCACGTAGTTGTTGTTTGCAAGCCATCAGGGAAGTACCGACTAATGGTAAACTTAAGAAACCTGAACAGGTATCTAGAATACAAAAAGTTTACTATGGAAAGTGTAACGGGAGGGTCGTGGGACCCTGAAGCTCTTAGAAAGCATGAGCCAGAAAATAATGGACAGAATATATCTTGGACTACCTGAGATGGGACTATTATGTAATTATTATTCGCAATATATTCCAGGATATCTGTGGAGAACTGGTTGCTGTTTGTTGATTCTGAACTCAACAGGTTAATTGAAAGAGTGACTCATTCATAATGTGGGGACACATACTGTTAGGTGTTAATGTCATCAACTCCAGCCCACCTGTCTGTCTGGTGTGATGTAAATTAATCTAGGATGGCTTGTGCTAATTGATTCTGTATTGTGTGAAGGTCTATTGGTGATAAATGTGTATTGTGAGTTAGCAGACAGCCTAAGGGTCAGGTGTCTGAATTATCAACTGTAGTGAATTAGCTCATGTAAATTATGTCAGAGCTGGCGCCAGAATGTTTACTAAAAGATGTGTATTGGAGCTCGTTGGGAACCATTGTGTGATGATGTGGGTGGAGTTGGGTCATTGTTCATTTGATTACTGCAGTATTCTTTTTGTGTATATAAGAGCCTGCTTTCTCAATAAAGATTCAAACAGAGCCGTGTGTCTCGTAAATGGGGGGGGGGGGGGGAATTTGTATGGGTCGTGTTTGCTGGATTGTGGAGTGTCGATAGCTGCCTTGTGTTTGGGAATGGAATATCCTAAACGGCTTTAACCCCTGTCCCATTTGGGGTTCCGTTACAGAAAGTATCTACTCGGTATGCAAAAACCTCATGAAGGAGGCCTTCATGGTGACTCTGGACCTCAAAGATGCCTACCTGCACGTGCCAATTCACGTGGAGCATCAGGCTTACTTGAGGTTCGTAGTAGTCGGAGGAGAGATTTTTCACTGGCAATTCAGAGCCCTCCCATTCAGGTTTATAGCCAGCCCAAGGATTTTTACAAAATTCCTAGCAGAGGCAGTAGCCTTTCTGCGTCTCCAGGGTATACTGCTAATCCCTTACCTGGACAACCCACTGATTTCCGGACCATCAGTCCCTCAGGTCAGATCCGATGCCAACAAGATAATGACAGTCCTGGAAAACCTGGGTTGGATAATCGGTACGGAAATATCCTCCCTCAAACCAGAACAGGTAAAGACCTTTCTAGGATATATAGTGGACACCAGACAACAGAAGCTCTTCTTGCCAGAAAACAAGGTGGCAAAACTAGCTTTATCAGCGAGGGATCTGATGGAGACCCTGTCACGCTCCAGAAGGGAGGGGCTTGGAACCCTAGGTCTGATGTCGGCGAGTATACCAGCAATAGTCTGGGCACACCTTCACTCAAGCTTTTCACTTCTTTCTCCTGTCTTCATGGGACAAAAAGTTGTCTTTGGATCAGGACATACTATTTACCCCTCAGGTCTTGTCCTCCCTGGAGTGGTGGACAATACCCAAAAACCTAAAGGGGGCAGACCATGGGCCCAGTGGAATCTGGTAAAGGTTACCACTGATCCCAGTTCCTGGGGGTGGGGAGCCCACATAGGAAAGGAAAAAGCCCAAGGGCAATGGAACTGTTCGCTAGGTCGAATGTCATCCAACTACAGGGAGCTCAAAGCAGTGGGGGAAGCCCTGAAAGCCTTTCAGAAGAGCATCACGAGCAGGGAGGTTCAAGTGAGTTCTGACAATGCCACTGTCGTAGCCTACTTGAGTCACCAGGTCCAGACCCCTGCTAGAACTATCCAAGGAGATCCTGGATTGAATTTCTCTCCATTTCTGCTGTCCTCAGCCGATAACACAGGGGGAATGGGAACTGAACCCTGAGGTGTTCCAAATCCTGGTGCAGCGCTTCGGAAATCCGGAAATGGATCTGTTTGCCAACCGGCAGAACAGGAAAGTAAAGTGATATTTCCTGTTGTCACAGCAAGACTTGGCTTTTGGCACAGCAAGACTTGACTTTCGGTAGGAAGGTACTATAAGCTGTGGTCCCACCCTGAAGGTAGGCCTGTGGTTACTTGATTATCCTCCCAGGTGTGCTGTCCTGGAAGGTGATAGGAGAAAACCTACGTTAGACTTAATGGTAACGATATTTCTATGAACTTTCCAGGACGACAGGCCTACTTCCTGCCCTATGTGGAGGGAAATATAAGCAAAATGCTAGGTGGCAAGTACCTATGTGATGCGATGCTCCTTGTGAACCAGTTCAGGATTACTTTATTACAAACTGGGGATCAAGGGGAAGGGTGGGGACTTATAACAAGCTGTCAGTTGATTGTGTTTCCTGTAGGGAGGAGCCCTCCTCTCTCGGGTGTGCCGTCCTGGAAATACCGTTATCGGTAAGTCTCACTGTGTTTTTTTTTTTTTTTTTTTAGAATCTTTATTTAAAGTTTTCATAAAACTTCTTTTTTTTTTTTTTTTTTAAGAAACATGTATTAAAGTGGAACATAAAACGTAAGCAAAGTAAATGTCATCCTCTATGGCTTTGAAAGACCATGTCGTTTTATAGAGAGCTATGTCATTGCTTTATAAGATCAGTGAAGTCCTCCTGTGTTCCAGACAATCGGTCCCTACGGATACAACACTCTCTCCCCCCCCCCCCCCCCAGGAGGACCCTGTCAACTTCTTCAAACATTAACCGTACCAACATAGGGCTCACAACTCAACCTTTATACTGATGACCAGAAAAATATTGAGTCAAGTTATTGTTCACAACATGTGAACTCGCTGCTCACACCTGGTTTGCTGATTGGTCAGCCATCGTAGCACTGGGTTTGACACTTGGGGGGGGGGGGGGGGGTTGTTTGCCAGAACTAGTTTAAATTTTTGGGTCAGCCAAATCCAGCAAGGCAGTGTCCAAGCTGGATGAGACTGAGTGAACCAGAGATATGGATTCTTCAAGATTCCCAAAGGGACTCAAACTTTTTCTGGTTACCCCTACATTGGGCAAGCCATTCCTCTGCTTCCATGATCTTCCCCACCCATTCCACTTCACTCGGGATGCGCAATAATTTATATTTCGGAGAATTAGAATATGTTTATAGTGCGTTAATGGCATAGAGAAGATGTGGAGGAGGAATTGATGTGGTAATTCAGGGATGTCCATACCAAGACCATCAGCGACATGCGCTGTGGGATAAATCCTAGCCAGGGTCATAGGCACCCAATACCACCTTGAAAGTATTTTATAGTTCTTCTCTTGGGCTTTTTAGATTCCACTGAACTCGAGTGCTTTAGGTAATACAAATGGTTTAGTTGTTCATTTGTAAACTCACACTGGAGGTCACAATCCCATTCTTTGATGTAAAGTGGTTTAGAGCTGGGCTTGGCTGCTTCTTGTAATTTATAAAGGGCAGAGATCATGTGTGGCTGAGGGTCTTGTTCGGCCCATAAGCTTTCAGACTCCATAAGGGTAGTTCTAATATAATGCCATTTTGCCATTTCTGCCCTGGTGTGACAACAGCTCACACCTCCAGCCATGAAAAAAGCTCAGTACGGCTTATTTTTTTTTTACCAAGCTAAAATACAGCCCATTAATTGTAATGTGCCTATGCACACAGGTGCGTAAAACAAGCGCTGTGTATTCTTCAGTAGATAAAACAGAAAAATCTGCATTTTTGGCCAGTAATTTACGCCTCATGCGCAAATGTCTATTAACAGCTTGTGAACATGAGCATAAATTTGCGTGGGAAATTGCACAAACGCATATGCGCGCAAATACAAAAAAAAAAAAAAACCTAGCTGAAAAAATAAATGCTCCAGCAGGAGCATTGTGTGCAAAAGGCCGTACAGTGGCTTCACAGTTTTTACCCCTCCCATCTGGTCTTTAGACTATGTGCCTTTCCATGGTACTTGGATTAAGGTGTTGTGTGTTTTGGCTATAAATGTTGGGGGGAAAACGTGCAGATTACAGAAATTACCTATGCTTCACCCACACATGCCAACATGATAGACTTGCCCCCTAGCAGTCTGTGCTTTGTGTTCAACAGCAAAAGGCCATAGGGTTAATACAATTTTACAAAGGACTCAAAAGCAGCTGCTAAGTGAGTGGGTGAGACAAACCCATTTCACAATTTTATACTTTTAGAGATGTGATCCATGTATGGGAAGACTGTTTATACTGAAGTCCATTCATCAGCCGGTTATGGTGGTTGAGGTAATTACCTCTTTGAAACCATCTTCCTCCCCATTAGATGTATGTCCTGCTGGGCTGGTTAAAAAATCTGCTGCCCTTTTGGCCCCCTTTATTGGGGAGATAATAAACTGCTGCTTCAGGACAGGTATTGCCCGGGCGCTCTGAAGCGGTAGTGGTCTTGGCCCTGCTGAAGAAACAGACCTTGGACCTGGACATATTGGTCAACTACAGGCCGATTTCCATCTTGCCTTTTGTGGCAGAGGTGATGGAGCGCCTGGCGGTTATCCAGCTACAGGCTTACCTTGAGTCTTTCCATCTTTTGGACAAATTCCAGTCCAGATTTCGACCTGGACATGGAACAGAGACGAGCCTCATCTGTGTTTGATGTCCTTCACAGCTTGGACAGGGGTGACTCGGTAGCTTGATACCATAAATCATGGAATCTACTGGAGTGGATGAGATCTTTCGGGTATGAGTGGGTTGGCTTTGGCATGGATGGCCTCCTTTTTTATTTTATTTTCACAGATGGCTGATGCCAGCTGTAGAAATCGTCCTAGATTCAGGTTTAACCCTGGCTCCTCAGGTAAAAGTCATCGGTGCATGTCACTGGCAGCTAAAACTCCTGATATACATACAAATAACGTATAATTAACACTTCAAATGTTACCAAACAACCATGTGTGTGTGTATGTGTGTGTGTGTGTGTGTGTGTGTGTGTGTATATATATATATATATATATATATATATATATATATATATATATATATATATATATATATATATATATATATATATATATATATATATATATATATATATATATATATAACCACTGTCAAGACGGCCCTCTTCTCTTCACACAGCTCAGCGCATAGGAGGTTAAAGAAACAAGTGATAGACAAAAGTCTATATATGTATGCAATGGATGCACTACCAAATCACATATAAACTGATAGCAGCCACTTAAATAAAAATAGAATACAAAATCAATCAATCCATATAAAACAAATGTCCCATATAAATTGTAGCAGCGCCCTTTGTTCAAATGGGAAATGAACAAACTTCTTTATGCAATGATTGTCGCAAAGGTAAATAATAGACAAAAAGCAGAGGTGCTCAAGCATGTGTAAGTTCTAGATGAAGATAAGAGCGGTGAGATGATTCCTCTTCACAGTCCACCCATCACCAGAATGTCACCATGTGCAGACAGGAAACCCCTCTTGGGTATGCACTTACCAAAAAGATATGTAAACCAAGCCTTCAAAGATCTGCTCTTATCCTTTTCTCATCACTATAAACTCCACACGTTATATAGAGGATGGGGTCCACTTTGGCTCATGCAAACATTAAAAGAATGCTCCACATAGCGTGATACTGTATATATGTTTAAAACTTTTATTGCTTATCCCGGTGCCCCCCTCAAACTATATACGTACACAATATAAATCAAAAGACAGCAGAGTTGCAGGATGCACACATGATTCTCAGAGCTCCAATTACCGGTACCACCAGCTGAAATGCTGTACACTTCCGGGGATGCCTCTGGGAGAACAACCATCTATATCAAATATTTTCATACCGATACAATGGAACCCAGTTGCTAGTTGGAGTACAATTTCGGCTGAAATAAACCTCAAGCAAAGTATCTTCATCCCCTCTGGAGCAGCATGGACACCAGATAGAAGGGTGAATTGTGCATTATTCAAACTTGGTAAATAAAACCAATGCATGTATCCAAATATATTGTCTCAAAATAAAAATGCACATATGAGACCGGTAGCACCAAATGCCACACTGAGTATTCCTTTTTACACAAGCTCATGCTGATATCACATACTAGACGCACGAAAAGCTAGAGCTATCGCCCATCTTGTTCAGAAATCGGACGTCAGCCATGACAGTTTGGCAGAATAGTTACATTGCCGCGGTAATCTTAACCCCCTCCCTTCATGGAATCCATAGACTCGCTTCGAAAGAACCATTCTCTCAGCTTGGAGACATCCGGAACTAATGCTTAGGATTGTGTCAGGCTGTAATCATCTAATTGAATTGCGGCAGGATGTCTGGTTTGCTGCCCAGGTCTATCGTAAAACTATAACCAAATCCATTAAGAATCCATAGCCTGCCATCAAAGGATTCTCAGACTTAATGAGGATCGTAAAAGGCATTCAGAGCAGAAGTGATCTTTTCAGAGAGACTTGCCCAATTCATAACTTAGGAATCCACACATGATTCATAAACTCAGACAGGAACATGACACATTAATAAAGTATATATTTGAATGCAGAATTTCATACTGAACGAAATAAGTCCAGGCATGACCATGCTAAGACGTACAAGAGGGAAGATGGCTGTCGGATGCCTCCTGGCTGACACATTTTATTTGCGCTACCCTGTGTTTAGTAGCCCTGGACACCACAAAATTCAATGCTTAACAATAATCTACCAGTTTCAAGATTGCAACCATTGCATATTGAGAGATATGAATAACTGTATAAAAACCTGTGTGTAAGGGAGGGTCATACTGTCATCAACCCCGGATAGGCCATGGACTTATCCATTGTATTGGTCAGGGGCATCTGTCACCACCTCTTTGATCCCAGAGAAAAGAGGAGATGCCAATACAGTTGTCTGTTCTTTACCAACAAATCAGGAACATCTGCCAAGTTTGAGAATTGATAAGCACCTGGATCATCGACCGAACTCTGTTCAACCAAAGGACATTGATTGCAAATATTCTTCTTCCTCAATCCTACATTTTCTCTGTAGCTGTATATTGTCTTTTATTTCTTTTGAAACTCCTTTTTTCTGAAAATATTTTATTTGCACCAATTTTGACCCTTTGCATTATTAAAACCATATTTTGAAAAGGTGTTAACCTTGTCCCTAAGCTCCTTAATGCAAGCTAACCGAGAACCTGTCTCTTGAAGAGTGCTACTGTATAGGATGAACTTTCTGAATGTACCCATCTGTGGTGACAGTGTCCTGTTACTGACAATTATTCTAAAATCATAATTGTAATGCTAAATTGATGGAAGTTCTGATTCTTCTGTGTCAAAGGTCAGTGGTGGCAGTTAGAGTTAATGGTTTAGCCCAGTGCCAACGCTCTTAGGCTGCTGGCACCTAGATTGTGGTCTCGCAAGCTGGAAAATGTTTGTGTCAGGTGCAGCTGAGAGTGGCATTCTTGCGTTGGTGATATCGTGGTGTGAGATTGGCTGGTCCTTGTCATGAGTTGGCGAGGAGGGCAGGGATTGATACCAGTATTCGTCACAATGCTCAATAATTTACCCCCAAAAAAGGCAAAAATTGTCAGCATGCAGGTAAATGTTCAGCAATCACATTATCACAAAGGTCTGCTTCAAGCTGGTACAAAAGGAATCTAGAAATGGTAAGCCTCCAGCAACTGTAAGTTAAAATCCATACGTGGGAAAACAAAACCCTCACGTGTAGGTGGAAAGTAGGACTACAAAAAAGTCTAAATGGGATAAACCACAGAACAGCATCCATTGATGGAAAGTATGCATGGAGAGCCAGACCCTCAAGTACAGATGAATAGTAGAATTTCAACAAATGGGCTAGGAAAGCCGAAATGACCCCCCAACAACAATCGTGATTCCCATCAAAGCCTGCCACAGCTGACCAAACAAAAGGTCCCAATTAGGATACACACAGGAATTGAGCACTTCTAAGATGTCAGTAATTAGCCTTGAGATATCAACTGCTGTACAGAAAACCTTTAGGCTAGGTTCGCAATCCTGACTTTGCCCTACAACTGCATGCCCGACTTTCATGCGACTTCAATGAATGGGATACGACATACCAGGCCCTTTGGAGTCTGGTATGAATCTTGAGGGAGGAAACCATGCCAAAATTAGAAAAAAACTAAACTTTGCTCCCCCAGGACCACACCAGATGCTTTTAGTCTGGTATGGATTTTAAGGGGAACCCCCATGCAAATAAAAGCAATCCATATTGGACCCTTTTATTGGAGACCTAGCGCCCACTTGTGACGTCGCCACCCCATCATCACCCGGGCAGTGACGTCACAAGGAGGCAGGGTCTCTGGATGATGTCACTGGATAGCCACACCCCATGGCTATATAAGAAGTGGCAGACAGCAGGAGCTAGCATTGGGAGAAGACGGCAGAGGGAGAAGAACAATGTGCCATGTACCAATAATTAAAGGGACACTAAAGGCAGATTTTTTTTTTTTTTAAATAACAAACATGTTATACTTCCCTCCGCTGTGCAGTTTGTTTTGCACAGTGACCCGGATCTGTGTCTTCTGGGGTCCAATGGCTGCGCTGCTATCAATCCGCCCAGCCTAGCCAATCAACGGCCAGGCTGGGTCCCGAACAAGATGACAAGCACGCGCCCGTTAGGTGAGGTAAGTAAAACGGGGGCTCGGGGGGGGGGGGGGGCGTTGCTGTCAGATGTTTTTTTACCTTAATGCATAGGATGCATTAAGGTAAAAAAACTTTTACCTTTACAACCCCTTTAATAAACAAATTATAACTTGGTGATCTCATTATATACATCATTGTTATATTTGAGTGAGGACACAAATAAAACGGTCTAAACGGGTGAAGTCCTGGGGAAAACCAAAATCCACCGCAAAATGGTTGTTGCTCAGAAGTAGAATACAGTGGCTTTGCAAGCATGTACAGCTTCAGGGATAATATGCAATTCCACCAAAAGTAAGGGGTGTGTACTCTTACCGGAAACTGTGGACTCGCGTGTCAGTGACAATGAGTCAGTCAAGCGAGGGTGCCCAAATCGGCAGATCTTCAGAACAATCCATGGGACTCCAAGAGTGACTCCAGAGAATCGGGCAGGTAACCACCAAGCTGGAACTCGGATGACCAAACTGGACAGCCAAAAAACTCATCTGGGGGGATATAGAAAGGGAAAACATATCTCCATATGGTGTGGGTGATTGGAGAAGGACCTGTCGCATGACAGTATGAGCAATTGAACAATCATGGGTGTCTACTGGAAGCCCTAGGGAATAAATGTCCCATTTTCTTACTCAACGCCAGCTCTATGCTGCTTGAGGCACTACAGGGCCTTCTCTCCTCAGAGGTGTGGTTCATGTCAGGAACATTTTTGGGGTTTCTATCAGTTTTAAACTGAAGAGCTAAACTTTTGATTGTGGCTTTGCCATTTGGCCTGTTTAAAGCTCTGAGGGCCGGTTCAAATCAGAATGTAGTGCGGGTTTGATCTGCAGCGGGTGGCATCAAGTTAATGATGCCCCAAACACAGGTCCAAAATGCAGTGTTTTGCCTGCACCAATATGGTTGCAGTGATTTTCCAAAAGTAATGCCAGTCATGCTCAGATAAGGGTCTGGTGTGTGTGTGTGTGTGTGTGTGTGTGTGTGTGTGTATATATTGTGACAGGAAGTCAGGTAAATCTGTGGGTGTTGTCACAGACGGGAGATACATTTCTGCCTTGTTTAGACAATACACCACTTATTATTAGGTGTCGGCTGCAGAAGTAGCCAGAAAGGTTTAAGGGCGTTGGAAAACTTCAGCTGTTCAGAATGAGGCAATTAAGGCCTCTATAAGTAATCCAGAGGATTACTACTGATTGCTGCATCCTGAGGCTTTTTGAGTGAATGAGAGCAGTGAACAGAAATACTTCTGAAGAGGTGAGGTGCGGTTGATTTTTCTGTGTTATAAAAATCAAAAAGACTATCTTTTTTTTTTTTTTTTTTTTTTTGCTGTTTGACCAGCAGTGTCTGCTCAGCAGTAGGCTGTGCCAGACTCCATAGATGGGTTCCTGTGTGGTGAAGGTAGATGCCCCAAGTGGCCAGGGTTTATTTTATGTTTGATTTTGTTTATGCTGTTTGGATGCTTGCTATTGTTTCCAGCAAGATGAAAGAATAAACAATTCTTTGTTTTCAACCGTCTTCGGCTGTTTCTCTGTATCGTTCAGTGTGTAGTGAACCCATCCAGGGGGTCACACCCCCCCGCTACCGAGCTAATCCCTTACACATGGTGGAGAATGCGGGCAGGTGAAGTAAACCCAAAATGGAGGAGATACTGAAACAGCTGGCTATAGCAAATGCAAATCAACAGCAGACGAATGCAGGTTTGCAGCAGAGCATTGCAGCTCAACAGGCTCACGCAGCTCAACAGGCTCACCAAGAGCATTGCAGCTCAACAACAGGCTCACCAAGAGAGCATTGCAGCTCAACAGGCTCACCAAGAGAGCATTGCAGGCTTGGAACAGAGACACCAGCAGCAAATGGAGGCCATCGTGACACAGCTTCAGAGACAGCAGACCGAGGCTGGGAGTCAGGCCAGTAACATACCGACTTTTGGGGTAAGACACTTATTGCCAAAGATGACTGCAGATGAGGACCCGGAGATGTTTCTGACCACGTTTAAGAGAGCAGCGGAAAGAGAGTTGGCCTAAAGAACAGTGGGCTGGACTAGTGGCCCCCCTTTTATCTGGAGAAGCCCAAAAGGCATATTTTGATTTGGAGCTTGCAGACGCAAAAAACTATGATCGGTTAAAAGAGGAAATATTGACACGTTTTGGTGTAACCCTGGAGGTCCGTGCTCAGCGGGTCCACAATTGGAGTTATCAGCTGAAGAAGCCACCTCGGTCGCAGATGTATGACCTCATCCATTTGGCTAAGAAATGGCTGCAGCCAGAAACTCTGTCCGGACCAAAAATTTTGGAGCGAGTAGTCGTGGACAAATTTCTTAGGTCTCTTCCGAACACCCTGCAGAAATGGGTGAACCATGGTGGTCCGGAAACCGCAGACAAACTTGTAGACTTGGTCGAAAGGTACCTAACAGAGAATTTGTCCTCTTCCACCAGAGACGCACAGACTTTCCACTCCAAGACCAGACCCTCCCCACCTATAGGTAAGACTGCATCAAGGGATGGGGGTGGAGAGAGGGAGCAACTAGAGGAATTATCGGGACTACTGCTAATGTTTAGCGAGAGCGGCCTGGAAGACCCATCCCACAGGAGAGGACAAGAAGGTTGATTTGTTACTGTTGCCGGGAAGAGGGACATGTAGCAGCGGTTTGCCCAGCGGGTGATGAACCCATGCAGTGTGACTTTCTGACAGAGGCGACAGTCACTTTTTGCAACCACATGCACTGCAGTAAAGGGAAATGAGAGACCTTTATATAGAATGTGCTTAGATGGTAAAGATGTTGTGGTATTGTTGGATTCAGGTAGCCTGGTCACCTTAGTAAAAAGTGATCTAGTGGTGGGAAAAACCTTGCATCCTAGGAAAATGGCTGTAGTTTGTGTACAAGGGGACACTCGAATATCCGGTGACTACGGTTTCCTTTGAAACTTCCCTCAGTAACTTGTGTCACCAGGTGGGTTTAGTTCCCAAACTGCCACATAACGCCATTGTGGGAAGAGATTTCCCAAAGTTCTGGGAACTCTGGGACTGCCCAGATTCCCCAGTAGGTGGTTCTTCTGAGCCTGAAACATCGACTCCAGAAACCTCTAACTGTGAGGATTCTCCTGACTTTTCATTCTCAGTCTTGGCAGGGGAAACACCAGTCCCTAGGGAGGAGCCTGCTACCTCAGAAGAGGAACAGCGGCCGATAGGGTTTGATGACCTCGAGGTGCACAGAGAAAATTTCATTACTGAGCAATTGAGGAACCCCACATTGCAGAGAGCCCGGGAGAATGGGGAGAATGTAGTGGTTAGTTAACCCTGACGAGAGGGTTGCCCAATGTCACGGAAGCATGAATCAGACGTACAACAATAGATAAATGAAATAGGAAGGCTTTATTGAAAACCAAACAGCAAGGTAAAAGTCCAAACGGATGATCAAACAACACAGAGTCTTCCACCGGAGCCAGGGATCAGGAGCCAGAAGGATAGTCCGAACGAAGCCAGGGATCAGGAGCCAGAAGGGTAGTCCGAACGAAGCCAGGGATCAGGAGCCAGAAGGGTAGTCCGTGGAAGCCGGGTCGGTAACCAAAAGCAGCAGCACAATCTCAGGAGCATGTGAATACAAGAGGACCAAGCAGGGAACTGAAGCAACAGACATATATATATATATATATATATATATATATATATATATAATATATATATATATGGCATCCAGCTCCTCCCAGTGGGAAGGAGGAGCCGCAGGGTGTGGTAAGTTATAAGAAGCCCAGAAACCAACATGGCCGCCAGCACATGTCAGATGAAAGAAGCCAGCAAGAGGTAAGACCATGACAGTACCTCCCCCTCAAGGACCCCTCCTCCGCGGCGCAAAAAGCGGTTTCTGGGGAAAGCGCGCGTGGAAGTCTCGGAGCAAGGCAGGAGCATGGACATCTGCGGAGGGAACCCAGGAACGCTCCTCTGGACCATAACCACGCCAGTGGACCAAAAACTGCACCCGACCACGGACCAAGCGTGAGTCCAGGATATCGCTCACCTCATATTCCTCATGATCGCCCACCTGGACCGGACGAGGCCGAGGAACCGAGGAGGTGAAGCGATTGCACACCAGTGGTTTCAACAGGGAAACGTGAAACACGTTGGAGATCCGCATGCCAGGTGGGAGCGCAAGGGCATAGGCAACCGGGTTTACCCTGCGAAGCACTCGGAAGGGACCAACAAAGCGAGGAGCCAGCTTGGGAGTGGGCACTCGAAGGTTGAGGTTGCAAGTGGACAACCATACACGGTCTCCGACCTGGTAGGAAGGAGCAGGCGCCCGTCTGCGATCAGCCTGGAGTTTCTGGCGCTACGCAGAGACCTCAAGGGACCTCTGGATCTGTATCCAAGAAGCACGTAGAGCGGAAAGGTGATCCTCCACAGCCGGAATATCTTGGGGAGAGAATGACTCCGGTAACACGGCAGGTTGGAACCCATAATTGGCCATGAAGGGAGACGTCCCAGAGGAAGAGTTCACCGCCGTGTTCCTGGCAAACTCGGCCCAAGGGAGAAGGTCAACCCAATTGTCTTGATGATCGGAGACATAGCAACGAAGGAATTGCTCCAGGGCCTGATTGGATCGTTCTGCGGCCCCATTGGACTGAGGGTGGTAGGCCGAGGAGAAGGAGAGATGAATCCCCAACTGGGAGCAAAAGGCGCGCCAGAACCTGGACACAAACTGACTCCCCCGATCCGACACTATCTCCTTGGGCAAACCGTGCAACCGGAAGGCCTCCCTGGCGAAAACCGTGGCCAACTCTTGTGCAGAGGGTAATTTCTTGAGAGGAACACAGTGGCACATTTTGGAAAACCGATCCACAATCATGAGAATGACCGTATGGCCTCGGGATGCAGGAAGGTCCACAATGAAGTCCATCCTAAGGTGTGACCATGGGCGCTCCCCGGTAGCGATGGGTTGCAGAAGGCCCAACGGAAGGTGGCGAGGGGATTTACTCTGGGCACAAACAGAGCATGCCGCTACATATGCGGCGATGTCAGAACGTAGAGAAGGCCACCAGAACAAACGTGAAACAGCCCAGGACAGCTGATTCTTTCCAGGATGCCCCGCGTTCTTGGAGTTATGGTAGGTTCGCAACAACCGAGTGCGCAACTCCTCAGGCACAAAACATCTGCCGTTGGGTCTCCCAGAGGGAGCCCCAGATTGGGCCGCCAAAATCTGCTCTCCAAGGGGGAGGTCAGGCTGGTGCGAATGGCGGCCAGGATCTGATTAGGAGGTATGACCGAAGTCGGTATCGATTCCTCCCTGGACAGCTCGGCGTATTGACGTGATAAGGCATCCGCCCTGACGTTCTTGGAACCAGGTAGGTAAGAGACCACGTAATTAAAACGTGACAGGAACAGAGCCCATCTGGCCTGACGTGGTGTCAATCTCTTGGCCTCAGAAAGGTAAGTCAGATTCTTGTGGTCCGTCAGGATGAGAACCGGAACCACCAAGCCCTCGAGCAAATGCCTCCACTCCTTGAGAGCCTGCACGATGGCCAACAACTCTGTCACCAATCTGGTAGTTGCACTCCGCGGGAGACAGTTTCTGGGAGTAAAACCCACAGGGAAGCAGAGGACCCTCTGGTGTTCGACGCTGAGACAGAAGGGCGCCTACTCCCGTCTGACGCGTCCACCTCGAGAACAAGGGGGAACCCAGGGTTGGGATGAGACAGTATTGGAGCCGACACAAAGGCAGATTTTAGAGCCTCAAAAGCCCGGATGGCCTCGGGCGGCCAGACCTGGGAATTACTGCCCTTCCTGGTCAGATCCGTGAGAGGCTTGGCCAGCATAGAGAAGTCCCTGATGAACTTCCGATAATAATTGGCGAAGCCCAAAAAGCGCTGCAGGGAACGAAGACCACTGGGCTGGGGCCACTGTAAGACAGCCGAAACCTTCTCAGGGTCCATGGAGAACCCCTCAGCGGAAATGATGTAACCTAAGAAGGTTACCTGGGACCGGTGAAATTCGCATTTCTCAAGCTTACCGAACAGCTTGTTCTCTCCTAACCTAACACTCGCTTGACATCCAGAATGTGGGCCTCCATGGATTCAGAATATACCAAGATGTCATCCAAATAGACCACCACACACTGCTGCAACAGGTCACGGAAAACATCGTTGATGAATTCCTGAAAGACTGCGGGCGCATTGCACAACCCAAAGGGCATAACCAAGGATTCATAATGACCGGTCCTGGTGTTGAACGCGGTCTTCCACTCGTCACCAGCCTTGATCCTTACCAGGTTATATGCCGCCCTCAGGTCGAGTTTAGTAAAGACCGTGGCCCCTTTCAGGCGATCAAACTACTCGGAAATCAAGGGTATCGGGTATGCATTCTTGATCGTGATGCGATTTAAGGCCTCTATAGTCGATGCAAGGCCTCAACTCTCCGCCCTTCTTTTTCACAAAGAAAAATCCAGCCCCTGCCGGGGACGAGGATTTGCGAATGTGACCACGGCAAAGCGCCTCCTTCACGTACTCCTCCATGGCCTCATTCTCCGCAACCGACAGTGGATAGACCCTGCCACGAGGAGGAACGGCACCAGGTTGTAACTCTATGGCACAATCGTATGGGCGGTGCGGAGGCAGGGCAACAGCGCGCACCTTATCGAATACATCCCGGTACCCCTCGTATTCAGGAGGCAACACAGAGTCCGAGGAGGTACACAACAACTTGACAGGCCCATGGATGCAACTAGCCCCACACTGTGGTGACCACGAGAGGATCTCGGCCGATCTCCAATCGAAAGTCGGATTATGCTTCTGGAGCCAGGGGTACCCCAAGACCACCGAGTAGTGTGGAGACGAAATGACCTGAAGGCAGGCCGACTCCCTGTGAACGGCCCCAATGGCTATCCCCACTGGAAGGGTCTCATGAGTCACGTGTGATGGCTGGAGGGGTCTGCCGTCTATCGCCTCGAGAACCAGCGGGGAAACTCGAGCCTGCAGAGGAATGGAGTTGGCGGCAGCGAACTTACTATCAATGAAAAATCCACCAGCACCAGAGTCCACCAACGCCTGGGTCGTCACCGAGCCCCCGACCCAGGAGAGAACAACGGTGATCAGTGGTTTATCAGCACGGGAAACCGGGGACGAAGAGACTCCACCCAAGATCTGCCCCCGACAGGATCTCAGGTGCGAGCGTTTCCCCGACGGTTCGGACATGCCAACCGAAAATGCCCACCGAGACCACAGTACATGCATCGGCCCTCGTGTCTCCGGAGTGCCCTCTCCCCCTCGGACAGGCGAGCAAACCCCAGCTGCATGGGTTCACCCCCAGACATGTCAACTCCAGGAGGCGTGGGAGGAGAGGGAGGCACGGGTGGGACAGCAAACGTAGGCGCCAATCTGTTAGGAGACCTCCGCTGGCTCTCCTTAAAGGAAGGTCTCTCCCTGAGTCTGGTGTCAATCAATATCAGGAAAGAAATAAGAGCCTCGAGCTCCACTGGTAGGTCCTTAGCTGCAACCTCATCCTTCAAGGCATCCGAGAGACCATGGGAGAAAGCAGCGACCAGAGCCTCATTATTCCAGCCCACCTCTGCTGCCAGGGTACGAAACTCAATGGCGTATTCGGCTACCGATCGTGAACCCTGTCTGACGGACATAAGGAGCTTCGCAGCAGAGGCAGAGCGAGCCGGTACATCGAATACCTTCCGAAGAGAAGCAACAAAACCGGAAAACTCGGCAACCACCGGATTGTTGTTCTCCCATTAAGGGCTGGCCCAGGCCAATCCCTTGTTCGAGAGCAGCGAGATCAAGAAGCCCACCTTAGATCTCTCAGTAGAAAAGGCATGTGGCAGCAACTCAAAATAAATGCCCACTTGGTTAAGGAAACCTCGGCACTGAGTTGGCTCTCCCCCAAAGCGCTGCGGAAGGGGGGCAGAACCGGTCATACCCCGAGACACCGCAGGCGCAACAGGTGTCGGGGTAGACTCTGGCGCAACAACTGGAGCGGACCCAGGAGCGACAACCGGCCTATCGGCAATGGGAGCGAGGTGAGCCGTACGTGCAAGCAGGGTTTGCAACGCCTGAGCGAACTGACCCAGCAGGTGATCCTGCTGATCAAGTCTGGCAACCAGCATGGGTAGCGAAGGTGGCCCTGTACCGTCAGAATTCATGGCTTGGTCCTAATGTCACGGAAGCATGAATCGGACGTACAACAATAGATAAATGAAATAGGAAGGCTTTATTGAAAACCAAACGGCAAGGTAAAAGTCCAAACGGATGATCAAACAACAGAGTCTTCCACCGGAGCCAGGGATCAGGAGCCAGAAGGATAGTCCGAACGAAGCCAGGGATCAGGAGCCAGAAGGGTAGTCCGTGGAAGCCGGGTCGGTAACCAAAAGCAGCAGCACAATCTCAGGAGCATGTGAATACAAGAGGACCAAGCAGGGAACTGAAGCAACAGACATATATATATATATATATATATATATATATATATATATATATATATATATATATATATATATATATATATATATATATATATACAAGGCATCCAGCTCCTCCCAGTGGGAAGGAGGAGCCGCAGGGTGTGGTAAGTTATAAGAAGCCCAAAAACCAACATGGCCGCCAGCACATGTCAGATGAAAGAAGCCAGCAAGAGGTAAGACCATGACACCCTCCCTTACTTCATTATTGAAAGGGACCTGTTATATCGCGTGTCAGAGGATAGAGGACACCATTGAGCAACTGGTAGTGCCTAAACCGTACCGCAAGATGGTTTTGGAACTGGCCCATGGGCACATTCTTGGGGGACATTTGGGAGCAGAAAAAACCCAGGAGAGGATCACCCAGAGGTTTTATTGGCCTGGGATCACTAAGGAAGTGGAATTGTACTGCTCTTCCTGTCCACTGTGTCAGATTACTGCACCCATGCCACATTTCCGCAGCCCGTTGGTACCCCTGCCCATTATCGAGGTCTCTTTTGAGAGGATCGCCATGGACTTGGTTGGCCCCTTACTGAAGTCCACTAGAGGGCACCAGCACATCTTGGTAATAATGGACTATGCCACCCGTTACCCAGAAGCGATTCCTCTCAAACACCTCTGCTAAAACCATTGCAACAAGTTATTTCAGGTTTTCAGCTTTTTCAGCTATGTGGGTCTTCCTAAGGAAGTCCTAACTGACCAGGGCACCCCGTTTATGTCTAGGGTGACCAAAGAACTTTGTAAACTCCTAAAAAAAAAAAGTGACCCAATTACGTACATCAGTATATCACCCTCAAACAGACGGGTTAGTGGAAAGGTTTAGTAAAACCTTAAAACAAATGTTGAGGAAGGTGGTGGATAAAGACAGAAAGAATTGGAATTATCTGCTCTCTTATCTGATGTTTGCCATAAGAGAGGTTCCCCAATCGTCCACAGGGTTCTCTCCGTTTGAGCTACTGTATGGGAGGCACTCCCGGGGCCAACTGGACATTGCCAGGGAAACATGGGAGAGTGAGAGTTCCCCTCATCGAAGTGTGATTGAACATGTGGCCCAAATGCAAGAAAGAATTGCCCAAGTGATGCCGATTGTGAAGGAACATTTAGCCCAAGCCCAATTGGCTGTCCCTGAAGTTGGGATAGCGGAGACTCTATCCAAAACTCAGCAACAGAAGGTTAAAGAATTTGTGCTTCGTAATAAGGAGAAGTTTTCAGACCTGCCAGGTTGGGTCTCCGGAGTTGAACATGACATTATCACCACACCAGGGGATAAGGTCAAGTTGAAGCCTTATAGAATTCCAGAAGCCCGGCGAGAGGCAATTCGCCAGGCAGTAAAAAAAAAATGCTTGTGCTGGGGGTGATAGTAGAGTCAAATAGTGATTGGTCCAGTCCCATTGTCTAAGTGCCCAAACCAGATGGAAGTTGGCGGTTTTGTAATGACTTTCGCCACCTGAATCAAATCGCTAATTTTGACACCTATCCTATGCCCCGCATAGATGAACTAATTGATTGCCTAGGTACTGCCCGGTACATGACGACGTTAGACCCGACCAAGGGTTATTGGCAAATTCCTCGGAGTCGGCAAGTGAAAAAACAGCATTTGTAACTCCAGACGGATCTTTCCAATATCGTAGGATGCCTTTTGGGTTACAGAATGCTCCCGCCACATTTCAACGCACCATGGATAAGACCCTTTGGCCTCATCAAGCCTATGCTGCTGCATACCTCGATGACGTTGTCATCCACAGTGAGGATTGGGAATCACACTTGCCAAAAGTTCAGGCTGTGTTGGATTCCATCTGGAAAGCCGGGTTTACAGCCAATCCAAAAAAATGTACCCTTGGGCTAGAAGAGGCGAAGTATCTGGGGTATACCATTGGAAGAGGTCTAATCAAGCCCCAAATAAACAAAGTTGAGGCTTTTCAGGATTGGCCACGTCCTATCAACAAGAAACTGGTTCGTGCATTTTTGGGGATCGCGGGCTATTATCGCCGCTTTATCCCCCATTTTGCCTCACAGGCTGCTCCCCTGACCAATTTGACCAACGGGAAGGAGTCGGTCATGACCAAATAGACTCCTGAAGCAGAAACGGCTTTTCAGGCTTTAAAACAGGCCTTATGTAGTCAGCCAGTTTTAAATTCGCCTGATTTTTCAGGGGATGTCGTGGTTCAGACAGATGCGTCAAATGTGGGGTTAGGAGCTGTACTGTGCCAGATTATCAAGGGGGAGAAACACCCTGTTATGTTCCTCAGCCGAAAGTTGAAGGCCCATGAGGAGAATTATGCCATTATTGAGAGATTGCTTGGCGGTGAAATGGCCTTTGTATTCTCTCCGGTACTACCTCGTGGGTAGACAGTTTGAACTGGTGACGGATCATGCCCCATTGAAGTGGATGGCACAAAACAGAGACCAATAGGAGAATAAATAGGTGGTTCCTGGCCCTCCATGAATTTAGTTTTGTGGTAACACATTGCCCCGGTGCTAAAATGGGGAATGCAGATGGGTTGTCCCGAGTGCATGCCTGCCTGGCAACCTGTGTCCCAACCCTAGGGTTGAAACAAGAGGGGGGGGGGATATGTGACAGGAAGTCAGGTAAATCTGTGGGTGTTGTCAGATGGGAGATACATTTCTGCCTTGTTTAGACAATACACCAATTACTATCAGGTGCCGGCTGCAGAAGTAGCCAGAAAGGTTTAAGGGCGTTGGAAAACTTCAGCTGTTCAGAATGAGGCAATTAAGGCCTCTATAAGTAATCCAGAGGATTACTACTGATTGCTGCATCCTGAGGCTTTTTGAGTGAAGGAGAGCAGTGAACAGAAATACTTCTGAAGAGGTGAGGTGCTGTTGATTTTTCTGTGTGATAAAAATCAAAGACTGTGGTAGATTCACGTAGATTGGCGTTTCTTTGTGCGGGCGTAACGTATTCTATTTACGTTTCGCCTCCAACTTTTACAGGCAAGTGCCGTATTCTTAAAAAAAATTGCGGCGTAGCGTAAATAGGCAGGCGTAAGCCCGCCTAATTCAAATTGTGAAGAGGTAGGCGTGTTTTATGTAAATCAGGCTTGACCCGACGTGATTGACTTTTTTCCCGAACGGCGCATGCGCCGTCCGTGGAATTTCCCAGTGTGCATTGCTCCAAAGTACACCGCAAGGACGAATTCACAGACGAATTACGCAAACGACGTAAAAAATTCAAAATTTGACGCGGGAACGACGGTCATACTTAACATTGGTACGCCGCACTTGCGCCACCATATAGCAGGGGTAACTTAACGCCGGGAAAAGCCTAACGTAAACTGCGTAAATGTACTGAGTCGGCCGGGCGTACATTCGTGAATTCGCGTATCTAGCGGATTTACATATTATAGGCGTAAATCAGCGTACACGCCCCTAGCGGCCAGCGTAAATATGCAGTTAAGAACCGACGGCGTAAGACTTACGCCGGTCGGATCTAATAGACATCTATGCGTAACTGATTCTTATGAATCGGGTGCATAGATACCACCGGCCGGACTCAGAGATACGACGGCGTATCTGGAGATACGCCGTCGTATCTTGTCTGTGAATCTACCCCTATTTGTTTTTTTGTTGTTGTTTGACCAGCAGTGTCTGCTCAGCAGTAGGCTGTGCCAGACTCCATGGATAGGTTCCTGTGTGGTGAAGGTAGACGCCCCAAGTGGCCAGGGTTTATTTTATGTTTGATTTTGTTTATGCTGTTTGGATGCTTGCAATTGTTTCCAGCAAGATGGAAGAATAAACCAAATTCTTTGTTTTCAACCGTCTTCGGCTGTTTCTCTGTATCGTTCAGTGTGTAGTGAACCCATCCAGGGGGTCACACACCCCCGCTACCGAGCGAATCCCTTACAATATGTATATAATATGTGTATATATCTTTCTTCTTTTTTGGGGGGGGGGCTCCATAATAACATCGTATGCGTTCACTTCTGCATGCAAGCTTGGTGGGACGGGGCGCATTTAATTAATTATTTTTCTTATTTTACCTTTTTTATTTTTACACTGTTCTTTAACCACTTCGATTTTGCGCAGCCGAGCCGGCCTGCCGCCGTAAAACTACGGTGGGCGGTCGGCAAGAGGTTAAAAGATAAATAAAAATTGTCACTTTTTTTTATTACAAGGAATGGAACATCCCTTTTAGTAGAAAAAAAGCATGACAGGACCTCCTTTTTAAATATAAGATCTGGGGTAAAAAAAAAAACTCAGATCTCATATTTGCACTAAAATGCAATAAAAAGGTTGTTTAAAAAATGTATAAAAATCCTTTAAGAGCTATGGGTGGAAGTGATGTTTTGATGTTGCTTCCGCCCTGCAACAATAGTATGGAGCCAAATGCCCCCCCCAGTCGGCTCCATACCACAGACCAAGAAGGATTTAATTGCTTCCGCCGCGATACGACGGCTCCGGTAAGTGTCGGAGGGCAATCTCCCGACGCTGATAAAAGTGATCTTGCGGCAAATCTGCCGCAGAGACCACTTTTATCTTTAAAGCGGACTGCCCGCTGAAGAAGATATAAGGGTTATGGCAGCTAGCTGCTGCCATAAAAACAGTATTTCTCTACAAAGTGCCAATGTATAACGACGGCAGGCGGTCCGTAAGTGGTTAAAGGTTTTGTAAAGGCTACAGGTATTTTACCTTCATTCTATGCATAAATATAAAAAACATTCACTGTTCCTCTCCTAAGCCTGATCTCCATCCAGCGATGTGCACAAGGTTCTATTGTCTCTCGCTCCTGATTGGCTGAGTTGCAGGAGCCATTGGCTCCTACTGCGGTCAATCATAGCTAGTGAGGCGGTAGCAGGGGGGCAGGGCTGAGCCACACTCTGTCTTATGAATGCAGAAAGCAGGCTTGAAAGAAAACACCCACAAGTTCCCCTACAGCAAGTGGTTTGCTATGGGGGCACTCGGCAAGGGGGAAGGGGCCCAGCGCACCAAAAGGGGACTGGAGAAGAGGAGGATCAGGGCTGCTCTGTGCAAAACCACTGCACGGCAGGTAAGTATGACATGTTTGTATTTAAAAAAAAAAAATTAAAAAAAATATTTTTGTTTTGTAAATAAAAACTTTTCACTGCCATGTAAAATAAATAATTCTTATTCCTTCCTTCTAGTTACCTTATTGAAAGTAAAACCACCATTGAAGGTACCCAGCTGCAGTTTGATTTTACTCAGTTTATAAACGGCATACGAGAGGTAGTATTTTTATTTGTTTATTTTAATGTTGCCTTGCATGCTAAGGGGTATAAAATGTGTACATGTCATGGAAATTGTTGATTTTTTTTTAAATAATAATAATAATAATTATATATATATATATATATATATATATATATATATATATATATATATATATATATATATATATATATATATATATATATAATATATATATATATATATAATTATCTTTTTTCAGACATAACCTACATATCCTAGAAGTGATATATGTAACAGATGACACCTAAAATTAAAATGCTCTAATCATTTTCATAATCTAATGAAGCTGCAAATTTGTCATATAAAAAAAAAAAAAAAAGTGTCCAAGGTTGTAGGGCTTCTAGAACAGGGTTTTCGCTCCCATACAGAACATTTCAAGGGGTCCGGTCCCCCAGCAAACCACATATTGCTTTGCTAAATGAACCAGTTGAACACCTACCTCGTCTAAGCAACTATATATATATATATATATATATATATATATATATATATATATATATATATATAATTTTTATGCTTTGGGCAGCTAAACTTTATTATAGCTCATTCATGGAATAAGACCTGTGTGCATGTCGTTGTACAGACAAAAGAAACCTAACAAGCAACCTCTACCTGTGCCACTTCCAAATAAGTGAAAGTTCCAAAAACAAATGCCGTAAATAATTTTGCCACGGTTGGACTTTACTGGCACTTACATGGGACCAAGACGGGTTATTTTTTAATGGTTTCAAATATTTATTGGTACGCATTTAAACGCTTCCATAGCGTTGAACAAAAGAAAATGTAAAAACAATGCATGTGACATATCAATCCTGAACCAGACCTATGGTATGGGCTACATAAACCGATGAAGGTGTCTGTATACTGGTCATCTCCGCTGGTCAACACGCTACACCCTTATATTGCTACACTTTCATATACATGTTTCCTACTGCCTTATACATTTTTAAATACTAAAATGATACATTAACATGGTTATACTACTTTTTGATTTAAGAGTATACAATGAAGTGTATTTTCCATAAAACGTACAGTAGGAGAGGCTGAGAGTATCACAGGTCGCAAAAAATGTCTGGAGGGCGGACACAGGACTATCACTCAATCCTGAGACCTTATACTGTGTGGTGATGGCCAAATGATTTTTACCTTAAGGGAAGAAAAAAGAGCCATAAAATTGGCAATTATGGTCCCCCTATTGGTTACGAGGTTTGTCATTTTTAACTTCTGTACCCGTTGATTGGATCATATTTCCCACAGAATTTCCCTGGATATTTGTTATGAAAGGGCAGTACCTGATAGTATGACACACAATGTATTTTAGAGTTGAAAATTTGTTTTATTGTTAATTTTACAAATATCACAATGAACAACGTGAGCACTTGGTCACAGTTGCAAATAAACATGTTTAATGAGTCAGCCCAATGGCTATCGCCCATAACTTGACTCCTACTGTTATACAATACAATGGTAAGGTTAACTGTCGCTCGATTTAAGGAGTTGTTCCGGGTTAAGGAGCCTTGTAGTTCAGAATAAAATGATATACATGAGTCATTAAAAAGAAAGGAGAAAAAAGAGGGATAAAGGGGGGAGACGGCCCCCCAGAGGGCATTGATTTGAGGGGGGGGGAGAGGGATAGAGGGAGCAAGATGAGGAGAGGGAAGGACATAGAGAAGTGAAAGGGCCGCTGAGGAGACAACCTATGGGGAAGAATAATTGTTGGACAGGGGGAGGGGGGTGAATGGGTAGATACCCAGCCAAGCTCATCGGACAGTGTGTTTAAGATGATCCCATCAGGGTCGACAGCATATTCGTGAGGGTGTCTGAAGTGGAGCCAGATGGCCCCAGCACCTTGTATTTATCAAGTGTCGTAGTGAAGAGCCAACATCTCCTACATTCTCATGGTATCATTCATAATCGCAATAAGCGTATGTTGATTGGTTTGCGCAAAAGTTATAGCATCTACAAAATAGGGGGTATTTTTTGGGCGTCATTTATTTTTTTACTAGTAATTGCGGCGATCTGTGATTATTTTTTTGTTGTTGGGACTGCGACATTATGGCGGACACTTTTGACACATTTTCCCTGGATCGTCTTTCAGGACAGCCACCTTAGAAAGATCCCGGCTCCTCCCCTCTCAGGAAACACTGCCTTCAATAAGATATTTAAGCCTCATCCTCCAACTGGCCCTTCAGTTATGGTGTTTCCTCCGGTGGGGAGACACCGCTGTGGAACCAGGAGCCGATGGCTGGGGAAGCGGAGGCATTATCTGGGCGTTTTTAGAAGATGGGGATCTTCTGCCTAATATTTATACATTTAAATTTGGCACTCAGGCCGGCTAGAGAGTCGATTACCTGCAGCGCGCGTGTGCATCTCAGCGTCTCTTTGGGGAAAGTGTAAGCTGGGAGGTCCGTTGTTTCTTCTGCCTAGAGTGGCGCTTTGGGCTGTCTCAGGTCCCCCCTGCCTTGCAGCCAGCTTGGAGCTCGCCGGTACGGAAGATGGGCGACATCATTTCCAGTTGGGGGCGGGACAGCTACACGAGGCCGCGTCTTCCGGTTCCGGACTCGGCCTAGGAAAGCGGACCACGCACTCTGGCTGGTGCAGTCTCTCCAGTCTGAAGTGTCAGCAGCGGGGAAAACGAGGACCACCATTCCGCTGAGCAGCAATGTCGGAGACAGAGGTCTCGAGGACAGCTCCATCCGAGGAAAGCAACAGCCAGTCGCAGGTAAGGGAACCCTGGGGTGGTGTTCACCTGCCTGTACCCTGTTAGCTCCACGGGTGTTCTTCCCTTCCTGGTGGTCGGTAGGGATAGGAGTTTCTGGGACCCTGGTGGTGGTTGGTCCTGGGGGGGCACTCCTGGTGATCCCTGTGTATATCGCTGGTGGGCTCCAGCTAATGTACTGCTGTCTTTGTTTGCTTCTCTTTCAGAAAGCCTCAAGTAAATCAGCCCATGGCTCTAAGAGGAAGTGCCCTGTGTGCAGATCAACACTAGGGGAATCCTGGTCAAAAACGCTCTGTAAGCGTTGTATTGGGGATGTTTTAAGAGAACAGACAGCAGAACAAGGGGCAGATCTGGCGGCATCAGTTAAGGAGCTTTCTAGTACCTTTCAGTCTTTTCAAGCTCTTTTTTCCTCTTTTCAACTGCCCCAGCCCCAAAGCAATGCCCCACCAGCACAGCAGGTTGTTTCACCTAACCTAACGGATTTTCTCCCTAGTAGTGGTGAGAAACCGGAGGGTCTGGCGGAGGACGTTGAGGAAGAAGCGGGTAGCGCCATTTCAGATTCCCAGGGGGAATCAGATACAGAGGGGGTGGACGGGAAGTCCACAAAATCCTCAAGGTACAAACTTTCACTAGAGGAGGTGGAGGAGCTCTTATGCCTCGTTTCCACTGAGCGGATCGGTTCGGGTCGTTTAGAATGGAACGGGTTTGAATGGTCCGGTCTATTCTGGTGAGCGTTTCCACTGCAAGTCAGACCGCCAGGGCCATACAGGTTTTAGAAAAAAATGCCTCTCATGATGTCACACTAGTGCGACAAGAAACGTGATGCAGCGTCACTCAGCGTCAGCCAAACAACAACAACAACAACAATGGAGGTCATTCAGCAGCTCGTCTTTTCTCTGCAAGCCTTTTGGTTCTTTATAGGCAAAATACATACCGCACTGTATGAGAGAAGATTGCGAGCGGCAATGAGAAACACAGCCGAAAAGAGAAGAAAACTTTTAGCTTGGATGTGTAGCCGGGAGGAGAAGTACACATTTGTGCTGCTAAGACAAAGACGGCAGCGCTATAGGGTAAGCACAACTGACTGACTTACCTGAAACACACACACACACATACACTGACACACTGACCTATACACACACACACACACACTGACACACACACACTGACCTACACACACACACTGACCCACACACTGACCTATATATACACACACACACACACACACACACACACTGACCTATACACACACACTGACCTACACACACTGACACACTGAAACACACACACACACTGACACACACACACTGTGACCTACACACACATTGACCCATCAATATGACACACACACACACACACACTGACCTACCAACCTGACATACACATTGACTTGAATGATGTTTTTTTAGATGTGTAACTATTTTTTTTTTTGCAGATGCTTCTCCTTTTGGCAAAGCAGCGCCGCCGACCAGTGATTTGGGCTTTCCCTCGTGCCAATGAGTGGTGGAATGTGACCGTCCCAGGATTCACACACAGACAGTGGGTGCAGAATTTAAGGATGTCAGAGGAAACCTTCTCATTCCTTTGTGCCAAGCTACGTCCAGTGATGGAAAAGAAAAGCACCAACTTCAGAGCCTGTTTGCTTGTGAGGAAAATAATTGCCATTGCACTGTGGAAGCTGGCTACCAACAGTGAATACAAGAGTATAGGTCATCTTTTTGGTGTCAGCAAATCATCAGTGTGCCGGTGTGTGCAGGACTTCTGTAAGTCTGTGTGCATATTGCTAGCTCCTGAAATTGTTCATTTTCCTAACAGGGAAAAGCTTAAAGACATGGCTGAGTACTTTGAGAACAGGTGGGGCCTTCCACAGTGTGTTGGTGCTATTGATGGCTCACACATACCAATAATAGCACCACAAGAATACCACACTGACTACTTCAACCGAAAAGGCTGGCATTCCATCATCCTCCAGGGAGTAGTGGATGGCAAGGGGCTATTCTGGAATGTGAATGTAGGAAAGCCTGGGCGTTTGCATGATGCTCGGGTTCTCCGATTGTCAACATTTTGGGATTGGGTTGGCCGGGGAGGCCTGTACCCTGTTAGCACTAAGAACATTTGTGGGGTGAATGTTGGCTATTATGTGCTTGGGGACTCTGCCTATCCTTTACAAAATTGGCTCCTGAAACCATTTCCTGACAATGGCCGCCTAACAGAGCAGCAAATCTACAACAAGAAAACATCCAGGGCACGTGTTCTAGTGGAAAATGCTTTCGGAAGACTTAAGGGTAGATGGAGGTGTCTTATGAAGAGGAATGACAGTGACATTCAACTTACCAAATCCATGGTCCTAACGTGCTGTGCTCTTCACAATCTTTGTGAAAGTCATGGAGAAGACTTTGACCAGGATTGGAATACATCTTCAGAAGAGCCAGTACCAGTAATAGCAGCACAGGATATGGAAGAAGAGTGTAGTGAAATACGTCAGGCTCTGATGAGGCACCTTAACGTTAACGTTGTTACCGTGAATAATTAAAATCTTTAATTACTTTTTGCTATATGCTAAATAAAATCAGACATACTCAGAGAAGTCAATCTTGTTTTTTATTCCACAAAAAAATCATCTTCCTACATATTTTGTAAAGGCAACATTTTGATAATGTAGAAACATTGTTTACAATAAAGAGCTTGTAAAGGTTTGTTTTTTATTAAGCTAGTGCAGGGATACGCAATTAGCGGAAATCCAGCTGTTTTGCAGAACTACAAGTCCCATCATGCTTTTGCCTCTGGGTGTCATGCTTGTGACTGTCAGAGTCTTGCTATGCCATGTGGGAATTGTAGTTCTGAAACAGTTGGATATCCACTAATTGCATATCCCTAAGCTAGTGCATTGTTGGTTTTTTCTTTTTCTTCAATTTCACTTCCAATAAATGTTTTTTTTTGTTTTCTTTGTATGAATTTCTCACTTCCTGTTCCTCCTCAGTAAGCTGTTCAATAAGCTGTGCTGACTGACTAAACACAGCTCAGATGATGTCAGGTTTACTGAGAAGGAACAGAAAGTGAGAAATTCAGACCAAGAAAAAAAACATCTAAAAAGGAAATTAAAGGAAAAGGTAAACCAAAAATGCCAAGTATATTCACAATTACATCTACACATGCAAAAGTGAGGAGAAATTAAGCGATCGGGGGTGCCCTTTGTTGAAATCCAGGCTCCACCGTCCAAGGGGGGTGATAACGCAAAGGAGGCAGAAGGGAATCAGAGCAGCAGCACAAAGAAAGCCATGTGCAGCAAGGAGAAAATGTGTCCAATCTTGTGTGATCGCTGATGGCTCAAAGAGCCTATTTAAAAAAAAAAATCTAACCTTTAAAACCCACTCTAATTAAATATTTTTAAACGTAAACATGGGTACAGGTCCTGTGCTGCATGAAAGGCACTACTGTCTGGGTGGTGACCTGGGTTGACGATTGGCTCCAATCACTTGAACAAGCTGACCAAGGACACCGAGGAAGGCCTGGTTGAAGGTAGCCAACTGCTCCATCTGCTGCCGGGCAATTTCTGCCTCCTGGCGCATAGCTTCCTGTGCATCCTGACGTAGTGCTTGAAACCGCCTCTCAGAAAGGCTATCCATTCTTTCCAGTTGCCTTTCTTCTGCTGCCCGCATATCCTCCATGACTGTGCGCAGATCCAACTGGAACCTTCTCCTTTCACCTGTAATATACAAAAGACCTAAATATTGCTTTTGGTAACATCTGTCAAACCAATACTGTAAGCTCCTTTCTCATCTGCCCCACTAGACTGTACCACACTGATTCACTGCCACACCTCTGTTCCCCCTACTCATCTGCTACACCAATACACAGCACTGCTCATCTGCCCACTGCTGAACCCCCTTCTCATCTCTTCCACCACTGCACCTCCTGCTGATCTCCCCCATCTCATCTCTTCCACCACTGTACCTCCTGCACATCTCCCCCACAGCTGATTCCCCCCCTTCTCATCTCTTCCACCACTGTACCTCCTGCACATCTCCCCCACAGCTGATCTCCCCCTTCTCATCTATTCCAACACTGTACCTCCTGCACATCTCCCCCACAGCTGATCTCCCCCTTCTCATCTATTCCAACACTGTACCTCCTGCACATCTCCCCCACAGCTGATCTCCCCCTTCTCATCTATTCCAACACTGTACCTCCTGCACATCTCCCCCACAGCTGGTCCCCCCCCCATCTCATCTATTCCAACACTGTACCTCCTGCACATCTGCCCCACTGCTGTTTTAGTTTAAGAAAATGCACAGTTAAAAATTACTTTATTATCATCATGTCTTACCATTGTGCCGGGGTGCATTGGGAGTACTCTGTGGTTGGCTACTCTGTGGTTGGCTTGAGGAAATACTGCTGCTGTTGCTGCTGAAAGACATTGAAGGTCCATCTTCTGATAAGTTTGATGCATCAGTGGAGAGTCCAACTGTTTCTGAAAATAAACATATGGTTAGATATTATATTTTAAATGGTAAGCAGAGCGATATCCTATGCCAAGTTTTAAAAAAAAAACTTACCAAAGGGGTCTACCATGGATTCGAGAATTACAGTTGCAGAGTCCAGACCTCCCTCCCTGCCTTGGTTTGCTGGCCGATGACCGTAAATGGCGTCCATGGCGTTGTACCACCTCCAAGCAGTTGGACAGTTTCCAGTACGGCTGTTGGCATCCTTAATTTTTTTTTATATTGTGCTTTAAGCTTTGCCCTACACTGGCCCGACGTCCGTTCAAATCCCTCGGCTGCCATCCGCTGAGAAATATCTTTATAGACCTTTTCATTTCTCACTGATCCATCAAGCTCACTCTGAATAACGCCATCACCGATAATTGCTAAGAACGTAGATAGTTCCTCAGATAACCAGACCCTGCTGTTGTTTGCTGGCATCCTCCTTTATATGGACTAAAAAGGCGACGTGGTGATTGTTTGGCGCTTTGCTTTGACGTCAGCATTGATGTTTTCTGACCACCAATCAGTGGAAAGTACCGTGTGACGCCAGTAGCTCCGCCCTAACCGTACCGTTCCATTTTCTATGGACCCACATGAGAAGCAGGATCCTGAATGGTGCGGTACGGTTCGGTTTTATGGCACGCTTTCATAATGGAAACACCCAAAATAGCGTACCGTACCGAACCGATCCGCTCAGTGGAAACGAGGCATTAGATGCCATCCACACCACTCTAGGTATCCAAGAGGAAAATAAAGTTTTGTCATTACATGATCAAATGTACAGGGGTCTGGAAGAACAGAAAAAGAAGGTTTTTCCAGTCCATGACGTGTTGGTCAGTGCCATTAGAAAGGAATGGCAAGACCCGGAGAGGAAACCCTTTTTCTCTAATGCACTAAAAAGAAGGTTTCCTTTTGCAGGGGAAGATGGTTTAGTTTGGAATAAAACTCCCAAACTAGATGCAGCATTTTCCCAGGTGTCCAGAAATACAGATCTGGCCTTCGAGGATATGGGGGTACTCTCTGAACCCATGGATAAAAGGATGGATTCCCTTTTGAAAAAGTCCTGGGAGTCATCACAGACAAATCTTAAACCCGCCATGGCAGCCACAGTGGTGGCCCGCAATATGGAGTTCTGGCTCACTCAAATCAGGGCGCATATTGAAGCCGGTACAGCAAAGGATACTATCCTTGCTTCTTTTCCCACGCTTCTTAAAGGGGTGGCCTATCTGGCAGACGCCTCGGCCGAATCAGTACGCATGTCCGCAAGATCTTCAGCCCTGACCAATTCAGCAAGGAGAGCCTTGTGGCTTAAGACGTGGCAGGGGGACAGTGCGTCCAAAATAAAGCTCTGTGGCATACCTCTCACCGGAGATTTATTGTTTGGGCCTGGCCTGGAAGCCGTCCTGGATAGGACGGCTGACAAAAAGAAAGCCTTTCCCATTAAAAGGAAATTTGGGCAACAGGCGAAAAGGAAATTTCAGTTTCCCAGGAAATCTGAGACCCCTAAAACAGGTCACCAAAAGAAAGTCTGGGGACAAAAGGGGAAAGGGCGTGGGGCGGGAATTTTTTGCCCTCCTGAACAGCCCAAAAAGGCCCAGTGACACAGTGACGGTGGGAGGAAGGTTGGGGGCCTTCCTTCCACAGTGGGAGGTGATCACCTCAAATCAATTTGTTTTGGGGATCATCAGACGGGGCTACAGGTTGGAGTTCTCAAATCCCCCACCACTCAGGTTTTTGGTTACCAACCTACCAGTGTGTGCGGAAAAAGCCTCCGCTCTACTTTTCCTCTTTACAGGAGTTGGAAGAGCAGGAGGTGATTGTCCAGGTGCCAGGTCCAGAGACAGGCAGAGGCTTTTACTCCCACATTTTTGTGGTCCGCAAGCCGTCAGGAAAATTTGAAGCCTCTGAATGTCTCCGTCAAGTACAGGAGGTTCAGAATGGATTCGATCTATTCGGTCAGAGCGCTCCTTCCGCCAAACTGCTTCATGGCATCGATCGATCTAAAGGATGCGTATCTACACATCCCCATAGCCGAGGACCATCAAAAGTTCCTAAGGCTAGCAGTAAGGACTGGGAAACGGGTACTGCATTGGCGGTTCAGAGCACTCCCCTTCGGGCTATCATCTTCCCCCCGAATCTTCACAAAAGTGATGGTAGAAGTCCTGGCATTTCTGCGACTCAAGGGGCTTTCAATAGTCGCATATCTAGACGATCTTCTCCTGTTTGCACCCTCAGCGGAACAATTGGTTCAGGATCTTCAGGTAGCAAGAGACATCCTGGAAAATTTAGGATGGCTTTTAAACCTAGAAAAGTCCAGTTTAGTCCCAGCCCAGAGAGTCACCTTCCTGGGCTATGTGGTGGACTCATAGAGCCAAAGAGGCCATGTCAGGGTTGGGGTTACTGACATCCACACTTCCAGCAGTACATTGGGTGGGACTGCACTTTCGTCCTCTTCAGTTATTTATTCTGAAGGTTTGGGACCACAGTCAGACCTCTTTGGATGCCTTAATCTCCATCCCAAAACAGGTCAAACGGTCACTCTGGTGGGGGCGTGGCCAGGCAGCGGATGTAGCCGGACGTGTCTGAAGTGAGCTCCGCCGAAAATCCTCTTAAACATCCTGCGGAAGAAATCAGTACTTAGCCACACCGGAGGATTCCTTGTTGCTCGGGGAACACGTACATACCTTTCCCGGTGATCTGGTCCCGCGATGTCGTCCGGCAAACGTCAACTGGTGAACAAGCCAGCAGAGCTCATGGTCCAAAATGGCGCATACACAGGCCGCACGGCGAGGGAGAAACACCGCGAGGCAGCCGAAAAGCTGTTCTCTAAGCCACTGCTGAAAGAGCCTACAGCTTCCTCCAGCACACCGGAGGACTCGCCGAGTGGAGGATCCGAAGCGGGTGACACAGTACCCCTGGAAGACTCGGTGCAGGCCGGCCTACTTTGGGACACAGTGAGTACTCCAGAGCAGGCCCCAGCTAAGACACAGGGCCTAGAGAGTCCTACCATAGAGGGAGGACCCCACGCTGAGGGACATATTTACGGCAGTCACTTCATGCAATGTATCCCTGGCAGCCCTGACCACGGAAGTAAAGGGGATGAAGTCAGAAATCTCATTTCTCAGACAGGATGCCCAAAAAATGAGAGAAAGAACCTCTGCCTTAGAGGAAAGGGTGAGCACCATTGAGGACGACATGGGGCCTATGCAGAGGGACCTTGCTTACAATAACCATATAATAGACCAACACTCTTCTCGTTTGGAGGAATTAGAGAACAGGATGAGAAGAAATAATATAAGGGCTATAGGCCTGCCTGAGAAAATGGAAGGAAAGAATCCTGTGGAGTTCATTGAGAAGTGGCTGATCGCAGGTTTTGGAAGGGAAGCATTCTCCCCTATGTTTTCTGTTGAACGGGCACACAGGGTGCCATCTAGACCCCCACAGCCGGGAGCACCGCCGAGACCATTCCTGTTTAAATTCCTGCATTACCAGGATAGGGATGCCACGCTATACAATGCCAGAATTAATCCGACAGCACTGAATATTGACAATGCTAAAGTTTCTCTATTCCCGGACTTTTCTGCTGAGTTACAGAAGAAAAGGAGCAAGTTCCTAGATGTGAAACGCCGCCTGAGGGACCTTGATCTGAAGTACGCCATGTTGTATCCGGCCCGCCTTCGGGTAGAGGTTTTTGGAGCAGTCCAATTTTTTGATTCTCCTGCCACTGCAGCACAATGGCTAGATCGTGAAGAGCAGTCAATCAAAGAGGCAAGGGGTAGACGACCGGCGGACTGAAAAAGTTTAATCCTATGACCCAGCATAGTATATGCTCACTTTCCAAGTTGCCTTTGTAAGGCGGTTTTTGTTCACTTTGGTTACTAAGGCCCAGAGTTTTGCTGTTGAGAAGCTTTAAGACACTGTGGTGCGCTTCCACTGTTGCCCCCGAGAGTGTTGTTTCCAGCCCTAACCTACTCCGTGTCAGAGTTCCGTTAGCCATGTTGGCTACATTACATATGGTACTAAAGAGTGAAGATCCCACCACGCCCTGCTCACTGGAAATCGTTCTATACATTTTTTTGTTGCTTTTTTCGTTTTTATTTTTTTCCATGTCCTCCCTAGCCTATAGCCCACATGACTATGAAACAGGGATCCCTCTCTGCAACGGATACTGGTCCCAGAACTGTGTTATGCTTACTGTCTGTGATATGCCTCTACTTACCAAAGTGGTTAATAATATTGCTCTAGATAATTTTAACTTATACCTGATAAGATTGTATCATGTCTAATATAACTAGGTGTCTGTCTTGGAATGTCCGAGGCCTGAATAGCCCAGTTAAGCGCCTTGAGGTACTGCGCACTATTAAGAGACTGGGCGCTGAAGTGGTCTGCCTACAGGAGACTCATCTCCCCCCGGGTTCTACCCCGAAATTGGCGGCTAGGCAGTTTTGCCACCAATACCACTCTACCCATACGGTATACTCGAGGGGAGTGAGTGTCCTGATCCGTCGAGGCACCCAGTACACACTTATGGATGCTAAGATAGATCCCGAGGGCAGGTACATCTTTTTATACTGCTCCCTTTATGGGGTTAAATGTGTGTTGGCGGGAGTGTATATTCCCCCACCGTTCTCTTCTAATGTATTGAAAATACTGGCTGAATTTGTGTCTTGTCTTCCTGGTATTCTAGTCCTAGGGGACTTTAATAACCTAATGGAACACGAGAAGGACAAACTTGGGACTAGTGCGGGACATGGGGGGCCAGACAAGAAGGGTCCCACACCTTTTGCCCGGTTAATTGAGGAACTGGGTCTGTTTGATGTCTGGAGAATGCATAATCCTGACGCTAGAGTTTTATTCCTGCAGGTCAGCTTCGGGAGGGGGTCTGTCAAGGATAGATATGGGTTTCGGTAATGGTCTATTATTACCATTGGTACGGAATTCTGTATATCACCCGAGACACACCTCCGATCACTCTCCGTTTACGGTGGATCTGGGTCTGGGTGAAAGAAGAGGAAAAACACTGTGGAAACTTAACCCGTTTTGGTTGTCTCTCATCCCAGAACCAGACCCAATCCCGAGGCTCCTTGGGGAATTATTTGGGGATAACCTAGGTACGGCAGAAATCCAGGTGGTGTGGGATGCGGCTAAAGCCTTTATGAGAGGCCAATTTATCAGAATCATTAACCAAGTCAAAACGGGCACTAAGGAATGGGAGACGCGTGTGTTAGAGGAAGCCCGCAGTTCCGAGGCAGATTATGTGGCAGACCCATCCAATGATAATATAAAAAGGAGGTGGATGGCCTCCCAAACCATGCTTAAAGACCTCTCGTTTCAACTAGCTGAAAATAAGAGGTTCTTTTTACAGCAGAGACACTTTGAAGAGGGAGAAAATACAGGCCATATGCTGGCGATCCTGGCCAGATCACAGCAGCCCCCTTCCCATATAGCGGTGGTGGCGGATGCGGGGGGGGGGGGCGCAATGTCACTCCACACGTTCCATTATAAGCTGCTTTCAAGAATTTTTCCAAAACGTTTATTCGTCAAAGGTCAGTCCCACTAGTGAACAGTTGCACTCTTTTTTGGATAAATATCAGCTGCCAAAACTTCCCGGGTCAGACGTGGCCATGCTTAATGCTCCCCTTACTAGCGAGGAACTCCTGGAGGCACTGGCTCAGGCACATAATGGGCGAGCGCCAGGAGCTGACGGTCTTCCCTCTGAGGTTTATTGCAGATACTCTGAACAGATCATCCCCATTCTATTAAAAGTTTATAATACAGCCTTCGAAACTGGAGTACTACCCCCATCTATGAATGAGGCCCTGATTGTGGTTCTGTTGAAGCCTGGGAAGGATCCTCTCTCCCCGGACTCCTATAGACCGATTTCTCTCTTGACATTTGACATTAAATTGCTGGCCAGAGTTCTGGCCACCAGACTCTCCAAATGTATTCATCATGTAATACATAGGGATCAGTCGGGTTTCATCCCTACGAGGTCCACAGCACAAAACCTGTGTAGGCTATTCCTAAACATACAGGTGCCGGTGGACAACCCAGGCAATAGAGCTATATTCTCTCTAGATGCGGCCAAGGCATTTGATAGTGTTGAATGGCCGTATCTTTGGGAGGCTCTGCGCAGATTTGGGGTTGGACCATCCTTCCTAAAATGGGTACAACTACTGTACAGCTCTCCGACTGCAAGAATGAGAATTAATGGGGAGGTCTCTGACTCTTTCAGACTCTTCCGGGGCACGCGGCAGGGGTGCCCCTTGTCACCCCTGCTGTTTGCCCTAGCCCTAGAGCCCTTGGCAATACATATGAGAGCTTCACCCGACATTACAGGTTTCATCAGGGGTGCAGGAAGGGATGTCATCTCTCTCTTTGCAGATGATACACTACTGTACTTAGGAGACACCCAGGAGTCGCTGAGGAATGCGATGACTTTGATCGCAGACTTCGGCGAACTATCAGGCTTCAGCATTAACTGGAACAAATCAGTGCTTATGCCTCTAGACCCCCTGTCAGACCGATTGCCTGATTGTGCCAAGGATATAGTGGTAGTAAACGAATTTAAATACTTGGGAATTCTGGTTACGCCTAACCCCTCCCAATATCTCTCTCTGAATCTGGCACCATTGTTGCATAAATTCAGGCAGAAATGTGCGTCCTGGAAAAAACTTCCCCTATCCGTTACAGGCAGAGCGAACCTTATTAAAATGGTGTGGGCCCCTCAGCTTCTGTATGTTTTTCATAACGCCCCGATCTGGATCCCTCATAGGTGGTTTGCGCAGATAGATGCCCAGTTTAGAGATTTGATTTGGGGTGGTAAGATAGCACGCATAAAACTTACCACACTACAACTAGCTAAGGACCAAGGTGGTTTAGCTGTCCCTCATGCCCGGTACTACTTCATAGCATCACAAATCCAGCATCTGGGAGACTGGGGGGAGGTGGACCTAGGAGACCCAATACGAGCCATACTTCTCCCATTGGGATCAATGCTTCCGGCGGTGTCTTATTTGGAAGCAGGGCTCACACAATTGGACCAGACTATACCTACGGTGGTGCTACTAAATACGTTATGGAAATATGTCCGTTCTAGTCTTAATGTCAGGGGGGTATGCCCCTTTACTCCCATTTGGAAAAACTCCTATTACAGGGAACTTTTTAAACTAGAGGGCTTCAGGCCCTGGGTCAACGCAGGTATACACTATATTACACAACTGTTTATTGGCCCAACCCTCAAATCTTTTGTTAACCTGCAGGAAGAGTATGGCTTGGACAGAACCCAGTTCTATAAATATTTACAACTAAGACATGCGGCTCAGGGGAGAGCCTGATTTCTCTCTATTTCGTTAGTGAGACACCCCCTTCATAATGATGTGCTTTTCAATAAAGACAAAAAGGGTATGATTTCTCTAGTATACTCCAGACTGATTAATGTTACTCATGATGCATCAGCACTACCGTGTAGAAAGGGGTGGGTATCCGACCTAGGCCCCATTGACGGGGATACATGGGAGCTGTGTTTGACCTCTGCCCCACTGGTCTCGGTATCGGCGCAACACAGACTTTCTCATCTATTTCTCCTCCATAGAGTATATAGAACACCCACTCGTCTACACAAATGGGGCATACGGGACTCCCCAATATGCCCAAAATGTAATGTGCAGGAGGGAGACCTACTGCACATGATGTGGAAATGTCCTAAACTTTTCCGATATTGGAAATATGTAACTGATCCTATATCCCAGGCGTATGGCTTTCCGCTGCCCCATGACCCGGTGGTGTGTCTGCTGGGTGGCCTCGAGATACCCTCGCTGTCTCCCAGTGGTCATACAGCTGTACTTAGACTACTGTATGTTGCACGTAAGGCCATCGCTAGATATTGGATCACTCCTAGAGTGCCTTCAGAGAGCCAATGGGTAAAGATGGTAAATAATCTACTGATAAGGGAAAAAATCACGTACCAACATAGGAACGCTCTTAAGAAATTTTACTCACTATGGCAACCCTGGTTGGATATACCGGGTCTGGGACCAACGCAATTGATCATGGAAAGGCTTTTACAGGGATAAAGAGGCAGGGGATGAGTGGAGGTGGGCTAGGAGGCTGTGGGATGAATATCGTTCTGATAGTTTATGATCTCTGGAGCAGTGCGAGGGGTGGGAGGGACTGAAACAGGATGTGGTTTATGGGTCTATGTGCCAGTTGCAAATGTAAATGTAATTCATTGTGCCATCGTTGGGTAGGTTGAACAACTAATGTGAACGGAGCCTAGGGTATTCCAGGATAGCCGGATTGGAAGCAAATTGTACAATATTATATCTAAAGCGGTGGTAGACTTCGGCTTGTCTTAACTGCTGTTATGGGGGCGTAAGCTCCTCCCATGTTATGGCTCAGCCCTCAAAATTTCCACTCGCCTACTAGCATTTGGCGAGTGGATTTTAGCTGGGGGCGAGTGATGACAGGGCTGCATGACCAATCTCCCTCCAATCTGTGCCTACACTTAGAGTCCCGATGAGATTGGCGGCCGAAGAGGAAAGGTGCATGCTCGGGAAAAGTAGTCTGGTGAGCCGTGCACAGCCAGAGCAGTACACAGGTGCTCTACTTACAATTCCCATTAAGCCATGGGACCCAACAGTATGACCTCTCTGAGCCTGCTCCCCTCCCCCGGGCCCCGACCAATGTAGCTGGAGAGCAGAAAGTAATGAGTGAGGTGGAGGATTGCAAAATTTACCACTCTGGTGCAGCGCTCACTGAAAGTTGCCCTGACATGACAGCGGCAGCCTTCCAGTTTGTGCAGTTTTCTTCTCCTTGTGCTCCATGTAAGTGTCCACCAGTTTAGCCTGAGCACTGTGAACAGACTGGTCTCAATGTATGCTGTGCGGTGTCAGTGTGCGCTGTGCTATGGTGTCAATGGCTGTGCAGTTGTGTGGATCTCAGCGCTGGATTGTACTCCCTCCCGCTGTGCTGCAGCTCCTCTCCTCTCTGCCAGCCTGAATAAAAGGGGGAAGTGGGAACATGCAAGCGTGGAGCTGCACACACAGTGCCCTGTCCCATTTTGTTAAAGTTGTTGTTGGTAATATTTAATTTTGTAACTTAATTCTGCATAAAACATTGTCATTCCATGAGATAATCTACGAGGGCATGTTTACGGGTGCAATTAGTCGCAGGGCAGTGTATGAATTAGGTGGGGCAACTGGTGGCGAGTAACTCTTAAGGCCTGGCTAGTAGCTCAGGACTTGAAATTTTGAGCCCTGTTATGGCTCAAGTAATTATAAATGCACAAATAATAACTATTTCTTTTAAATTGGCGCATAACTCTCCTGATTGTAATAATAATATATCTGTATGTATCCTAAAGTATTGTTTGACTATTTTGCTTCAATAAACCTTTTTCTTGATTTAAAAAAAAAAAACGGTCACTCTGGTGGTGGAGAAAGGGAGCAAATCTGTCCCAAGGTCTCGAGTTGATTCTGCCAGTAGCCAAGACAGTCACAACCGATGCCAGCGGATCAGGTTGGGGAGCGCACTTGGGTCCCAAGTGGGTACAAGGTATCTGGAGGAAAGAAGACGCTCAAAGATCCTCCAATTGGAGGGAGCTGAGAGCAGTAGAACTAGCACTCGGATCCTTTCAGGGGCAACATGTGCGAATCCGTTTGGACAATTCCCCAGCAGTAGCCTACATCAACAGGCAGGGGGGTACAAAAAGTTGCTCCCTATGGCTTCTGGCAGAAGCCATCCTGAAGTGGGCCGAACTCAATGTATTGTCCCTATCGGCAACTCACTTGAAGGGAGATCAGAACCAGACAGCGGACTTCCTCAGCAAAACAACTCTGAGGGAAGGCGACTGGATCTTAAACCAGGAGGTATTCAACATGGTTGTTCAGAGATGGGGAATGCCATGCATAGACCTCTTTGCCTCGAAACAGAATACCAAGACAGGTCTTTTCTTCTCCCTAAACAGGTGGGACGGGGCGCTGGGAATAGACGCACTGGCTCAGACATGGGCATTTTCAAAGTGCTATGCCTTCCCCCCCCTCTGGTACTTATTCCGGCAGTGTTGAGGAAGTTGCAAGGGGAGAATACGATCCTCATTTTGATTGCCCCTTATTGGCCCAGGAGACCGTGGTTCTCCATTCTAAAAAACCTGGCAATAGAACCTCCTGGGATTCTCCTGACCCAGAGCAACCTTCTTACTCAGGGTCCAATCTGCTGCCCTCACGTGGACAGGTGGAACTTGGCGGCCTGGCTTCTGAGGGGTCATTGTTGAGGGGCAGGGGCTTTTCTGAGCGTCTGATCAAGACTCTCCTAAATTGTAGAAAAGTGGAGACTCAAAACATCTATTGTAAAGTGTGGAGACGGTTTAATAGCTGGTGCTCAGAAGGCTCCTTTGACGTTCATAGTTCAGTGGCAGTGCTAGAATTCCTACAGTCAGGAGCAGACAAAGGTTTAGCACTTAGCACATTGAAAGGACAAGTTTCTGCGTTGAGCGTTTTTCTAGAGAAACAACTAGCGTTAGACCCTTGGATAGCAAGGTTCTTTAAGGGTCTAAGTAGACAGAGGCCAGTTAAAACCTCTTCTCTTCCAGTTTGGGACCTCTCTTTGGTTTTACAGGCTCTTGCAAAAAAACCTTTTGAACCATTGGAGTCCTGTTCTTTGAAATTACCCTCAAAATGGCTTTTTTGGTGGCAATTACCACGGCAAGGCGAGTAAGCGAACTCGAAGCCCTTTCTATTAGGGCTCCTTATTTTCACATTTTTCCGGATCGGGTGATTTTTAAAACTGATCCGGCCTTCTTGCCAAAGGTGGCTTCAACATTTCATAGAAGCCAAGAAATCATCTTACCTACTTTTTTGTTCTAATCCTGTGAGGGAACAGGAACGTACATTCCACAATTTAGATGTTAGGAGGTGCATCCTCCAGTACTTAGAATGCACTAGACAACTTAGAAAGTCGGAGTCCCTTTTTGTATTATTTTCAGGGTCTAGGAAAAGAACCAGGGCCTCCAGACGAACTATAGCCAGATGGCTTAAACCGGCTATTGTTCAAGCTTATGAGTTAGGAGGGTCAGACCCCCCAGATGGGATCAGGGCACATTCCACTAGAGCGGCTGCAGCTTCACAGGCGGAATGGGCTGGTGCTTCTCCGGAGCAAATTTGTAGGGCTGCAACGTGGTCCAGCTTCAACACGTTTGTCAAGCACTACAGATTGGATCTGCTGTCAGCCAAGGACCAAGCCTTTGGTCGTAAAGTTCTGCAAGCAGTAGTTCCACCCTAAGGTAAGGTGCTCGCTTATCCTCTCTAAGGTGGCTGTCCTGAAAGACGATCCAGGGAAAAATGGAGTTACTTACCGTAACATCCTTTTCCGGGAGTCTTTCAGGACAGCACCGGTACCCACCCAGGTACTGGACGTCTGAGGACTCATCACATAAGACCGTCAGGTAAGACTATAATGTTTGTGTTGTATGACGTGTTCTTGTGTCTCCCCAGTTGGCCGGAGGTGCTCGTGAAAAACTGAAGGGCCAGTGGGAGGATGAGGCTTAAATATCTTATTGAAGGCGGTGTTTCCTGAGAGGGGAGGAGCCGGGATCTCTCTAAGGTGGCTGTCCTGAAAGACTCCCGGAAAAGGATGTTACCGGTAAGTAACTCCATTTTTTGGGACCATTGGCATTTTATACAGCGATCAGTGCTATAAAAATGCACTGATTACTGTAAAAATGTTACTGGCAGGGAAGGGGTTGACAGCTCACGCAGGAGAGCCAGCCTGTCACAGTATAACTGCGGCAGCTGGTCCGGAACCGGTTAAAAAAAAAAAAATCTGCAAATCAAAATAGTTTTTGTAATCCTTTACAGGGATGCAACATGTTTGTAATTTTATCATTTTAAACTTTTGCAAGACTATATACATTTGTTACATACCTTTCGCTCAATGGCAAAAAGCAAGAGGCTCAAAACCGTTCATGCACCAAACAGGACGGACAGCTAGTGAGAGTCCTTTTATCCCCACAAGCACTGTGAGTCATCTGGTTGTGGCCAGGATATGTGACATTGCATGCTTTCCGCCCACCACGCCTGCGAAAAATGTCGCCCAGCGGAGCCCAAGTCTCATTCCCGCTCTCCAAAGGAGGAGTGCGCAGATCACCGAAAATGAGGATGGAACATCAGCGCCACCCACCAAGGGGTGTTTCTTTAGTTCATGGACGGACACAGCCTTAAAGGGGTTGTAAAGGTTTGTCTTTTATTTTCTAAATTGGTTCCTTTAAGCTAGTGCATTGTTGGTTCACTTACCTTTTCCTTCGATTTCCCTTCTAAATGTTTTTTTTAATTTCTCATTTCCTTTTTCTCCTCAGTAAGCTTTCCACCATCATCCGAGCGGTGGAAAGTCATTTAGAACAGCTTACTGAACACCCTACTGAGGAGAAACAGGAAGTGAGAAATTCAGACAAAGAAAACAAAGAAAAAAAACATTTAGAAGGGAGATTGAAGGAAAAAGTAAATGAACCAACAATGCACTAGCTTAAAGTAACCTATTTAGAAAATAAAAAACGAATCTTGACAACGTGGGGAAATAGCCTTCCTTTAGGAGCGACCAAGCAGAAAGTGTTAATAACTTCAAAGCTGAACCGCCCCGCCCAGGGTGCGGTCCCACTGACTATATCTCCTCAGCCTGCACCAAGCAGTTCAGTTTTTTTTCTGCCTAGTTAAGGAGAAGACATGGCTCCCTTCAGGCCCATAGGCTTGGAGGCTTTTAGTTCAAATTTATTTTTTGGATTTTTTTATATATTTAAGTTTTTATTCCCTGCGATCTTCGATCAACTGCCGACTGGGTCACAGGCTGGATCGCAGATCCTTGTAGTCCCCCCCCCAGTTACGGCCATCGAGCGTGTGCCGAACATAGCTACGCACTGGGTCGTCCACGACATGCCCGTCGTTCTACGGGTGGCCGATGAGCTATACGCTCCAGGGCTTGCATAGGACCGGTCTACAGGGCCGAGTCGCAATAGCCTGGCCGAAAGCCACCTTCGTTACCAAGCTGTAGATGCGCTGTCCAGGATGCTTCCAGCATAAACCCACAGGAAGGGTAAGTAGTCACTAAATCGGTGTATAAAGCTGCATAAGAGATTCTGCTTACCTGTGTATCCTGCTCCATGCCATCGGCGGCCATGTTTGGTGTGTCCATGCTGTATTTCTTTACTTACACAAGGTATAAGCTGCATAAGAGATTCCGCTACCTGTGTGTCCTGCTCCATGCTGTCGGTGGCCATGTTTGGTGTGTCCATGCTGTATTTCTTTACTTGCACTGGCGACCATGTCCTTGTAGCCGTATCTGCACTGGCCTCTAGCGACGCTCGGCGGCCATTTTCCTGGTGATTTCTGCTGATGTGTACTGACTGCTGCATTACTCTGCTGCACTGTGGTTTTCTGCCCTCTTGGCCTCTAGTATCAGATCGGCAGCCATTTTACCATGGATCAGACCATCTTAAAATGTCAGATAAACAGATACACGCTGCTAACTGATCAGTCTGAAAGATTGACAAAAATAGCAGCCCCACAAACAGCCTTCGATCCCAACTTTTGGAGAGCACAGATCGACTGACACACTCTGCAGGAAGCAGCTCTGTTAGCTAAACCATCTACACGGTTCCCGGGGGGACCCCTTGTCTCTGCTGCAGCCAGGAGGGGAGTCCCTGTGTCAGGTGTGTGGACAGCATGGCATCAGAAGCAGACGCTTTTTCTCCCAAGACACCTGAGCTGGCAATTGATGCCCCTGCACCCGATGTATCGGGTGGAAGAGAGTTTCTTGAAAAGACGGACCTCGCCCCCGATAGTGGACCCTCCTGTGTCCAGATTAAACAAGCCAACCACCATACCAGTGGAGGGGGCTCCCGTCTTCAAAGACCCTGCGGACAAGAAGGCTGAGGCGATCACCCGCAACCTGTGCACGGCAGTGGGTTCGGCGGCACGCCCAACCATAGTTGGGGCCCTGGTGTCTCGGACACTCACGGAATGGGCAAAAATGCTGCTCAATGGGTTACAAGCACATTAGGCTTCCTCGAACAAGGTAGCCCCAGCTCACCAACTAGTACAAGGCCTAAAATTCATTTGTGAATCAGCCTTGGACACTATTTCTCTGCTGGCCAGAGCTTCAAGTCAGGCGGTGATGTTACGCTGTCTACTTTGGTTAGAGAGTTGTTCCGCCAACCAATCTTCCAAGAAAGCCCTGATGGACTTGCTCTTTAAGGGCGACAGACTTTTTGGAACTTCCCTGGATGACATAATTAAAGATGCTACAGGAGGTAAGAGCACACTGCTCCCACAGTCCAAAAAGGGAAAGGAGCCACGCCGTAGGAAAGGGCCCTTCTTTACCGCACACAAGCGTTTTTTAGTCCGCCCAGTACGGCGGGTAAAAGACCACAGGCCGATAAAGCGCCTTATCAGGGACTGAGACGTCCCTGGTTTCGCAAACCCAACAAACCTGCAGACAAAGCTACGTCCACATGAAGGTTTGCCCCCACCCATCTCTCGGGTGGGGGGAGTCTTCGCGACCCGGTGGACATCTCGGGTCCCCGACCAATGGGTTTGCAAAGTATTGTCTTCAGGGTACAAGATAGAATTCTATCTTGCCCACCAAACAGATTTTTTCCCTCCAGCTACAACCGACTCGTCGGGAAGCCCTATTTGGGCAGTTCAAGACCTGCTGAAACACGGGGTGGTTATTCCTGTCCCAGTACAGGATCGGTTTCGGGGGTTTTACTCCAATCTGTTCATAGTACCAAAGAAGGAGGGCGTTCGCCCAATTCTGGACCCCAGGGCCCTCCATTGCTTTGTGAAGGTACAAAGATTCCGGATGGAATCGGTTTGCTCTGTCGTCGCTGCCCTCCAGCCGGAGGACTTTCTGGCATCTTTGGACATCAGGGATGCCTATTTACATGTCCCCATGTGCACAAAGCATCAGAGACTTCTGCACTTTGCGGTCGGGGAAGATCACTATCAATTTGTGGCTCTCCCCTTTGGCCTGGCATCAGCACCAAGTGTGTTCACCAAGGTGCTTGCCCCAATTCTCGCCCTACTAAGACAACGTGGCATCGCTATCGTGGGCTACTTGGACGACCTGCTTCTGAGGGCCGCTTCAGCCTCAGAATTAGAGGTGAGCGTGTCTATAACCTGTCAGACCTTCAGACACTTTGGGTGGCTACTGAACATTCAGAAGTCAGTAATGGTACCGACTCCACGCCTAGTATATCTGGGATTGATTCCAGAAATGGTCGTCGCTCCGCTTTTGCATGCGAGTCTTGGGCCTTATGGTGACTGTAACGGTCACCACCGTTTACGATATCCCATTCCATCTACCACGACAGCTTATCCGACAATCCACAAGACAGGACCCATTGGATTTTCCCCAGAAATAACGAGACAGACAGCTCTGTTACTGGTTCCGAAATGAATGACTACTTTTAATGGTAACTCAGCTTGTTATATACAGTTTTAGAAACCAAGTGAACAATGAATCGACTCCACCCACAAGGCACTTCAATACACACTCTTTTAGACCATGACATTCAGTTGAGTTAATTATTAGTCATCCCCCATCCCCCTATTCACTGCTACATACTGCACATTCCTTTGTAGACGTAATTGACATGCTAATCCATTACACCTGAAAAGAGACGTCTGACCTTTAGACTGCTAACTCACAACACCTCTATCATCAATAGACTTTTCACACAAAACCGTGTCATTATCCACAATGAAAGGTCTTTCAGAAGCCAGACCCAATTAACACCTTAAAGTTGGACATCTGACCTTTACAGACTTAATTAGTACAATAGACACAACAGTATTATTAGCATCACACAATGGACAATTGAATATCTAAGGAACAACTTGTAATATTTCAAGATCTCCTGCAATACATGAATTATCAGTAATGTCCCATCTCATGTAATTTATGATATAATTTCTTAGTCCTCCTATGCCCAAAAGGGACATAGGATGACCCAAGAGCCATTAGGGAAGCTGGCACAGGAGTACCCCACATCCTTCAAAAGTCTCTGGGTGTCACGGGCCATTCCATTACAGTGACCTCCTTTGAGGCGGTACCATATGCGCAATCTCACATGCGAGTGCTACAGTAGGAAATTCTGTCCAGATGGGACAAGTGCCCATCATCCCTGGATTATCAAATTCGGGTGAGCCACCTGGTCAGAACCTCCCTAGTTTGGTGGCTGACCTCACCGGCACTTCTGTCCAGGAAGTTGTTCCTTCCTTATCACTGGATAGTCATCACGACGGACGCCAGCCTTACCGGTTGGGGGGGGAGTCTGGGGGGTTCAGTCGACTTGGGGTCACTGGTCTCCAGAGGATTCCCATTTGCCGATCAATGTCCTGGAACTTCGGGCAATCAGGCTGTGCCTCTCCACATGGTCTCAGAGGCTACGAGGGTGTCCAGTCATGATCCAGTCGGACAACGCCACGGCGGTGGCATATGTCAACCATCAAGGAGGAACAAGAAGCTCGGCTGCAGCATCAGAAGTCGCTCACATCCCAAGGTGGGCAGAAACAGAGCATACCGGCACTGTCGGCCATATACATTCCGGGTGTGGAAATCTGGCAGTCGCCAGATGCAGGACCAAGGAGAATGGTCTCTGCACCCGGGGGTGTTTCAGCTCCTTTGCCCAAGATGGGGCACGCCAGACGTAGATCTCCTGGCGTCTCGACTCAATCGGAAGGTACTGAGGTTTGTGGCCAGGTCAAGAGACCCATGGGCGAACGCGACAGATTAGTTAGTGGCGCCGTGGAGTCTATGTCTTCCCTCTAAAGCTTCTGCCTCTTCTGCTTTGCAGAGTGGAGGCAGAGGGGATTCCTATGATCCTAATTGCTCCGGATTGGCCTTGGCGTCCTTGGTACGCCGATCTAGTGCAGCTAGTAGCAGACGTTCCTTAGCGTCTACCGCTGAGAGAGGACCTGCTGTCACAAGGTCCCATACTGCATCCTGCTTTACAGTCGATGGCTTTAACGGCATGGCTATTAAAAGCCAGGTACTAAGAGACCGGGGCCTATCGGATTCTGTAATTCCTACCATGAGAAAGGCTAAGAAGTTATCCTCTAGGAGGATTTAGTATCGCACTTGGAGAGCTTACTTGGCCCTTTGTGAGGAAATTAAGTGGAATCCACAGACTTTTATAGTGTCCGGGGTACTGCTGTTCTTACAGCCCGGGGTGGACCAAGAGCTTGCTTTAAGCACGATTAAGAGGCAGATATCTGCCCTGGCTGTCTTTTTTTTTTTTTTTTCAACGACCCCTGGCGGCTCACTTTCTAGTGAGAACATTTGTACAGGGGGTTCGGCATGTGGCCCCTCCGGTCCGTCCTCCACTACCTCCGTGGGGATTTGAATAGCAGACGCCCCTTGGTGTCTACAGCTACTAGCGTACCTGCTGTCGCAAGGTCCCATACGTCATCCTGCTTTACAGTCAATGGCCTTAACGGCATGATCTCTAGGTGCCTCAGAAACCACCATTTATGAACATTAGGGAAGTTCCCTTGTTGACACTTTCTCAGAAAGTGGTCCTTTTGGTGGCTGTTATGTCAGTTAAGACGGGTTCTGAGCTGGCAGCCTTATCCTAAAAGGCTCCCTATCTGATCTTCCACAAGGATAAGGTGGTGCTGCATCCGCAGCCTTCTTTTCTTCCTAAGGTCATTTCGACATTCCATCTCAAGGAAGACATTGTACTGCCATCCTTGTGTCCTCATCGAATCCTAAGGAGACAACGTGGCATCCCTTGGATGTTGTCCGAGCTCCGAGAATATACTTGTCTGTTACTGCTCCGTTCTGGAGTTCAGACTCACTGTTTGTTTCGGTGGCTGGTCCCAAGAAGGGCCCAGCGGTCTCATCGGCCACCATTTCGAGGTGGACCCGACAGATCATGATCAGGCCTACGCCATAAAGGGTCAGGCACCTCCCTATCACGATGCATTCGACCAGGGCAATGGTGCCTCTTGGGCTTTCTGACATCAAGTGTCTGTTTCCTAGGTGTGTAAGGCGGGGACTTGGTCGCCCGGTCACACTTTCACTAAACTTTACAAATTGATGTGAGTGCATCTTCGGGTGCTTCTTTCGGCCGCAAAGTTTTGCAGGCGGCTGTTTAGAGTTACAACTTCTCAGTTGAGGAGCTCTGTTTTGTTTTGGGGTTAAGTTTAATTTTATGCTGTTCCCACCCCTCATTTTGACACATGTTGTCAAGATTAAGGCTGTGTCCGTCCATGAACGAAAGAGAAAATAGGATTTTATGCTCACCGTAAAATCTTTTCTCTGAGTTCATGGACGGACACGGCACCCACCCCTCTTTTTTTAGGTTTGTACTGCTTACTACGAACGGAACTGCTTGGTGCAAGCTGAGGGGATATAGTCAGTGGGACCGCACCTTGGGCGTGGCGGTTCAGCTTTGAAGTTGGTAACACTTTCTGCCTAGTCACTCCTAAAGGAAGGCTATTTCCCACGTAGTCAAGATTAAGGCTGTGTCCGTCCATGAACTCAGAGAAAAAGATTTTACAGTGAGCATAAAATACTATTTTTTTGCGACCTCTGATACTCAGCTGCTCCTGCTGTAAGTTCTCTGAGAAAATGTACTTGGTTGTATACTCCCAATATCCAAAGTAGTACAACCATGTTAATGTATCATTGTAGTATTTAAAAATGTATAAGGCAGTAGCAAACGTGTATAAATATAAATGTGTGCATAAAAAAAAAGTAGTTATATTCTGCAGAATGTGACATCCTCAAATAGTGGTCTTGAAGTTACGCATATAAGTGAAACGCGTTGATCAGCAGAGGAGACCCGGTATACAGACACCATCAGTTTATATAACTCATACCATACCATTGGTCTACAGGTGGTGTATAGGTGTCTTGTTCAGGATTGTTATGTCGCATGCATGGTTTAAAAAAAAAAAAATGTTCAACGCTATGGAAGCGTGTTTTAATTGTGTACCAATAAATGTTTGATACTTTTTTTATAAAATATCCGTCTTGGTCTCATGCAGTGTTGCCAACCGTCAGTATATATACTAGCAGCCAGTAAAAAACGGGCACTTTTCACCTGCCAGTAAATGCCAGTAAGAGGAAAAGGTTGCATATACTAGTGATACAATAGTGCAGGGCTCAAAATTTCAAGTCCTGAGCTACTAGCCAGGCCTCAAGAAATACTCGCCACCAGTTGCCCCATCTAATTCATACACTGCCCTGCGCCTAATTGCACCCGTAAACACGCCCTCGTAGATTATCTCATGGAATGACAATGTTTTATGCAGAATCAAGTTACAAAATTAAATATTACCAACAACAACTTTAACAAAATGGGACAGGGCACTGGGGGTAGACCAGAGGGACAGGGCACTGGGGGTAGACCAGAGGGACAGGGCACTGGGGGTAGACCAGAGGGACGGGGCACTGGGGGTAGACCAGAGGGACGGGGCACTGGGGGCAGACCAGAGGGATGGGGCACTGGGGGCAGACCAGAGGGATGGGGCACTGGGGGCAGACCAGAGGGACAGGGCACTGGGGGCAGACCAGAGGGACAGGGCACTGGAACTGGGTCTCTTCCCCATTCTCTTGCTGTCTCCTCTGCAACTCCCATCCATCCTCTCTCTCTCTCCCATTCATCTCATCATCAGGAGCCTGTGTGTGTGGCTCCACGCTTGCATATCCCCACTTCCCCCTTTTATTCAGGCTGGCAGAGAGGAGAGGAGCTGCAGCACAGCGGGAGGGAGTACAATCCAGCGCTGAGATCCACACACCTGCACAGCCATTGAAACCAGTCTGTTCACAGTGCTCAGGCTAAACTGTTGGACACTTACATAGAGCACAAGGAGAAGAAAACTGCACAAACTAGAAGGCTGCCGCTCTCATGTCAGGGCAACTTTCAGTGAGCGCTGCACCGGATTGGTAAATTTGGCAATCCTCCACCTCACTCATTACTTTCTGCTCTCCAGCTACATTGGTCGGGGAGGGGGGCAGGCTCAGAGAGGTCATACTGTTAGGTCCCATGGCTTAATGAGAATTGTAAGTAGAGTACCTGTGTACTGCTCTGCCTGTGCGCGGCTCACCAGACTACTTTTCCCGAGCATGCACCTTTCCTCTTCGGCCGCCAATCTCATCGGGACTCTAAGTGTAGGCACAGATTGGAGGGAGATTGGTCATGCAGCCCTGTTATCACTCGCCCCCAGCTTAAATCCACTCGCCAAATGCTAGTAGGCGAGTGGAAATTTTGAGGGCTGCAATAGTGACGGTAATCACTGTTAAAGTGAGTCCCAATATTCGTTATAAATTCAATGATGAATCCTCTTCACAAATAAACATATATCTTGCTTAAAGTGGAGGTTCACCCGAAAAGTTAATTTTTAACCTTAGATTGATGCTCATTTTGTCAAGGGGAATCGGGTATTTTTTTTTTAATCTAAGCAGTACTTACCGTTTTACAGAGCGATCTTCTCCGCCGCTTCCGGGTATGGGCTGCGGGACTGGGCGTTCCTATTTGATTGACAGTCTTCCGACAGGCTTCCGACGGTCGCATCTATCTCGTCACGATTTTTTCCGAAAGTAGCCGAACGTCGGTGCGCAGGCGCCGTATAGAGCCGCACCGATGTTCGGCTTCTTTCAGCTACTCGTGACGCGATGGATGCGACCGTCGGAAGACTGTCAATCAAATAGGAACACCCAGTCCCGAAGACCATACCCGGAAGCGGCGGAGAAGATCGTTCTCTAAAACGGTAAGTACTGCTTAGATTTTAAAAAAAACTACCCGATTCCCCTTGACAAAATGAGCATTAATCTAAGGTTAAAAAAAAAAATTCGGGTGAACTCCCGCTTTAAGGTGATGTTAATGATCCTCCACCATACATTCAAGAATCTGTCTTCACCCAAAGTGCTCAGATATAAAATGCGCTTACCACAAATATCTGACTTTTTTTTACTGAAAAAGAAAGTCAGATATTGCGTTGACAGGATTGTGCCTGTACACATGCTGGATTGACTGGAACATTTTCAATTGCCTTACTCCCGGAGTTCAGGTAAGATGTATGAACAAACAGAAAAAAGCCCATAGCATAATACTGTTTTATTCGTATAAAATGAATATAAAAAAGTGCCAAATGGCTCCTTGCATTAAAATGTGCCTCCCGGCACTGGGGCTGCAGGCGTATTAACAAATTGCTTTGCTTTGTGGTGTCGCTGCGCTCTAGCCTCGTTGGCGGCGTGCGTTCCACCGAACCCTGCTAGTTCCTCAAGCGCCGGGGATGGCGTGGGCAGACACCGCAAAGCAATTTGTTGATACGCCTGCAGCCCCAGTGCCGGGAGGCACATTTTAATGTAAGGAGCCATTTGGCACTTTTTTATATTCATTTTATACGAATAAAACAGTATTATGCTATGGGCTTTTTTCTGTTTGTTCATACATCTTACCTGAACTCCGGGAGTGAGGCAATTGAAAATGTTCCAGTCAATCCAGCATGTGTACAGGCACAATCCTGTCAATGCTATATCTGACTTTCTTTTTCAGTAAAGAAGTCCGATATTTTTGGTAAGCGCATTTTATATCTGAGCACTTTGATTGAAGACAGATTCTTGAATGTATGGTGGAGGATCATTAACATTACCTTAAAGCGGAGCTCCACCCTAAAGTGGAACTCGCGCTGATCGGAACCCGCCCCCCCTCGGGTGTCACATTTGACACCTTTCAGGGGGGAGGGGGGTGCAGATACCTGTCTAAAGACAGGTATTTGCACCCACTTCCGGCCACACGTCATGGGCAAAAGACGGGTTTTTCCTGACTTCCCGTCTGTCCCCCGTTGTGTGCTGGGAACACTCGGCTCCCAGCACACAGCGTGTGAGCCAATCGGCGGGCGCAGCACGACTCGCGCATGCGCCGTAGGGAACCGGGTAGTGAAGCCGGAGCGCTTCACTTCCTGGTTCCCTCACTGAGGATGGCGGGGGGAGCAGCAGAGAGACGAGCGATCGCTCGTCCTCTGCTGCGGACGGCGCTGGACTCCAGGACAGGTAAGTGTCCTAATATTAAAAGTCAGCAGCTGCAGTATTTGTAGCTGCTGGCTTTTAATATTTTTTTTTACTGGCACATCCGCTTTAAGCAAGATGTACGTTTATTTGTGAAGAGGATTCATCATTAAATTTATCACTAATATTGGGACTCCCTTTAACAGTGATTACTGTCACTATTGTATCACTAGTATATGCAATATTATCACCTGTGTGTATTTGTATACTGGTAATTTATATTGGTATTTATTACATATTTAGGTTGACCTATAGTATTAATCACTATAGTCTATCGCCCTCTATAATCACCGTCTATATATTTATGGTTCACACATAACACAGAGGAGCAGCTTTAATCATATTTTATATTTATTTATGTTGGCGCTGAATTTATAAAAAATATTTCAAGAGAAAAAGGTTGTCGGTAAAAAAATACGGCTGTGACGCTTGGCTCGGAACTGCGCATGTGCAGCTCGGGTCCGGAGGCAGCCAAGACCATCCAAGTGCCTGCTACAGTGTGTTTGGGCGGTAGGTGGCAGGTCTGGCGAAGGTGATGCCTGAGTGTGTCATGCAATGTCATGGTGCAAGGGAGCCAAGCTGAAAGGCCGGAGCCTTTGTGTGCGGGTCTACGGGACAGGAGGAAGGCAAGCCGGGAGTGGGACTGTCAGTGCTCTTTAGATTGGAGGAAACTGAAGAGACCACCTGGCATCGAGGGAGACTGTCACAGTGACTCAGGAGAGGACGTGTTGGTGATCTGTGCTGCTGCACGCTGCTCAATTTCATGTGTGTGTGCCTGTCCATTCTAATTTCCTGCCCTCCTGATTCCTGTGCCTGAACCACTTGCTTACTAAATTGAAAATAAAATAAGAAATATGACTTTTGCTTTTTAATCACATTGCTAATTGCATAGCCTAAAGACTGAATTTTGCACTTAAAACTGTAATTTTGTAACTTTTAGAAATGTCAGCAAAAAATTAGCTGTCCCAGTAAATTTTGGGTGTCATGTCAGTAAGTTTCAATCTGGTAGATTGGCAACACTGGTCTCATGTAAGTGCCAGTAAAATAGTTATTGCATTTGTACAGACAAAAGGTTTCCTGGACTATCCTCTACGAACAAATTGCTAGTGTGATTAATGATACTGCTAAACTATTTAAAGCCATCTGGGGCCCTTGGATCCGAGCGGGCCACCTATTGACTTCTTTGGGCAGGCAGATGTCAGAGGATATGTATCCGCTGACACCCGCCTGCCTTCCGATCTGACAAGATCCACTGAAAACAGATGAATGGGATTCATTTGCCATCCGTCCAGTGGGTGGGATCGGATGAAAATTAACAGGCAGTCCGTTTTCATCTGATCTCCCTATAGAGGAGAGCGGGGGGAGGGGGGTCTGACAGGTCCATCTCAGTGAGCAGAGATGGACCTGTCATCCTCCTGCTCAGCCGGGGATCAACGGAGCTAGCGGAGACTGTCCAACAGATCCACCCCGTGTGAAAGTGGGTCCTACAGATGAAAATAAGCAAGTGGGATTGGAAAAGTTTTTTGTTTTTTTTTTTCATTTGGTTGCATAATGATTTTTCACACTAATGGTTGAACAAAAATTGTGCATGTATAGATCTTCTCCTTAGAAAGCCAAAACCTCACTTTTTTACTTTTCTTAAATATTCACATTTGAGGTTGATTGTCAATTTGTATTGACCAAGTGCACTATAGTTCAAAATTTTAAATGAATCCTCAAAAATACAAGTTGCCTAATAATTGTGCACACAGTGTATGACTCCAAAAGCCTGACCAGATTTATGGTCTTGCTAACCAATCAATAAAGCTTGTGAGGAAAACAAGCAACCAGGAAGCTTTTCTTTAACTTGACCAGTGTTAACGACCTCTTGCAACCCACGCTTGTAAATGAGCTCTACTGGTTATCACTAATGATTAAAAAAAGAAACCGCACTCTACTAATATTTATTTGTTTTATTTTCAGCTGAAAGAAAGCTTGGCAAAGATGTACAGTCGTGTGGCCACATTAACATGCAAATCAAAGAAACTCGAACAACGTTAATATGAGTTATTTAAATGTTCTGTAAATTTTTGTTCAATATCAATGTCTGTATCGTTCATTATTATATATGTGTTTGCTAATTAAAGCATGTTTGGCTATTTATTGCAAGTGTCAAAGTAACAAAAAGCAAAATGGGACTAATCAGTGTTTTTTAAAGGCTTAGATTTTATTTGCATGCATGATAAAATACACAGAAAGCCTTTACAGCAAAACAATTTACAGTTAAGTTAATGATGACCCTAAAATTGTTCTCTCCTGTGTGCGTGGTCATGTGCAGCAGTCCTTTTTGTGCATTAGGCTGGGTTCACACTGGTACGACACGTCAGTCATACGACTTTCATCCTACTTTGCTCTGTGACATCAGTCCTACATCCATCCGACGTAAATGAACAGGATACTACTTTGATCCAACTTTGTGAAGTCCTTTTGACCAATCAATACAATCCCAGTGTCAGATAAATTCCTTTTACTGCTACTGTAATGACCATGTCGGATGGTTAGGACAAGGATCCTACTTTGATCCGACTTCAAGGATATTCAATGGGCTGAAGTGGGATCAAAGTTTGACCAAAGTAGTACAGGGAGCATTTTCAAAGTTGGACCGACTGGTGTCGGACCAGTTAAGACGGCTCTCATAGGGAAACATTGATTTTGCGACATGAGCTCCCAATGTTGGAGTGTTTTGTCGTACCAGTGTGAACCCAGCCTTAGCACATGTTTTGTATGGGGGTAGGAGGTAGGGGGTAGAATATTTTGGGTGGGGGTTGTGTTTTGTGTTTTTTTTAGCTGCTGGCATTCTATTTACATATTGGTGCTTTTTTTTTTTTTAATGAAGACTTCTACCTGGTACAGTAGAGGATGTCAAGTCATCTGTGCCCAGTCTTGCCACAAATGTGTCCGTTTACCATACAGCGGTAAAATACCCCTACTCACTCTGAGTGCCTGTTTATCAAGCTTTGTAAATCGCTTCTCCTGTTGAGTTGTGAAGCGATCTACAAACTCCGGGAACTCCTTAGAACGGCTTCTCTCATAATCTTGCTTAACACTAAGCACCACACATTACACACCTCATATTAATAAAGTTACATTAACCTAATTATTGAAAAACATTGTTTTATCAATATTTAAAGATCAAATGTGTGCCATTTTTTTTTTTAAATGCAGAGGCCTGGCATGACATCATAACATTACGCCCAGCCTCTGATCATAGAGACTCCGGCGACCATCTGGTCCCATGTACCACTGCATTAAAACTTTGTAATTTTGCTTGAACCAATAAGGTATTTTATGTATCATTTTGAAGCACACTGTGTCCTCTTGAGCCACTCGTCTACTTTAAATGTCTACCCCAAGTCTTGATCCCCACTTATCCAAATTAAACCATTTTCTGACTTGGAAGTCTAAATATTGGAGATGTGACTAGTACATTTATCAAATGAACTACACAAATAATCCTTGGAGGTAGAGGGGGTGAGATCTGACGTGCACTGTAAAGTCTGCAAGAAATTAACAATCTGATGGTAATAAAAATAGATCAACTAAAGGGCACCCGTGCCTCGGTGATATGTGGTGATGTAATAGGGCCGCTGTTGTCAGTATTGTACCCACTAGTGGAACAAAAGTGAAATAAAAAATGCTAAACAGCTCTTGCCCCGAACGCTTCCAAAGCTCACAGCAGGGTTCTTCTATCTCACTGTGAAGCCGGAGCTGGGAGACAGGGTCTCTGACCTGCAGCGCAAGGTTGAACGAGGACTTGAATCAATATTCAGCCACGGCAACGGTCCCCAATTTTAGAGCATCTTTCATCACTTAGGTGAGAACTACATCTCCATGTTTCAGACACCACCAGGCTTGGTATACAACATAGCAGATTGAAAAAAAAAAACAACATAAAAAGTCTGGTGGCAATGGGAGAGACGCTAAAAAAGTACTGTCTACTGCAGCATACCCTTCTGTCTTTTGGCGTGCTGCATGCCAGTAAAGGTACCATCATATTGCCTTACAAGCTGAGTGTCATTGTACTATCTATGCAACAGAGGATTGTTTTGTTTTAAACTAAAGTTTTTATGGCAATAATAAATGTACTTTTTAATCGATTGATTGCCTTGGAATCCTTGTCCACATTAGACTCGACCCCCCCCCCCTTTTTTACAGCGCTTCCCATGTGGTTGTTTTGTTTGAAAACATAGCAGATTGGAAAACTTTAGTCATGGAGACAAGAATAGCAAACTACTAGCGCTGCTGGTACAGCAGGACAGGCCCTTAGCAGCTATACCAGAAATCCTTACGACAGAAGGCGTTTTAGTCACCTCTCGGGAGGATATCCTATCTGCGTTTACCACATTTTTTACCTCTCTGTATGTTTCCTCACTCCCTGATGATTTTGACTCCACATCCATGGTGTCTATGTTGGACACGCTAGCACTGGGATGGCTTTTTGACGCTGAGAGGCAACTCCTTGTTTCAGAGATCACTCCAGAAGAAGTCACACTGGCCATTTATTTTTTTCCAGCAGGTAAAACCCCAGGGCTGGATGGCCTGCCCATAGAGTATTATAGGGCCCACACAGAGTTGCTCGCCCCCAAACTTGCTCAGATGTTCCAAGCCTGCTTGCAACAGGGCTCCTTACCGCCTTCTATGAGAGAAGCCCACTTTGTTCTCATTCCAAAGCCTAATAAAGACCCTAAGCTGTGCGCCTCCTACAGGCCAATTGCACTTCTCAATTGTGACCTCAAAATATTAACCAAGTTACTGGCCACTCGACTTAATAAAGTAATAAAATCCCTGATTGTCTGTGCTTCATACCCAGTAGATCCACAGACATTAATATACGTAGACTGTTTTCTAATATACATGCCCCCCATACTAACCAGGGTACTAGGACAATTACCATTATTGATAAGGAGAAGGCGTTGGATACAGTGGAGTGGGTATATCTGTGGGAGGTGCTTAGAAGGATGGGATTCCCACTGCAATTTATAGCTTGGATATGCACACTCTATACCAGTCCCACGGCATGTATTAAGCTAAATGGCTCCCTGTCCCTTCTGTTCCCCCTGCAGAGCGGCACCAGACAGGGTTGCCCTCTCTCCCCGGCTCTTTTCGCCCTGGCCATGGTGCCTATTGCTGAAGCCCTCAGGAGCTAGGATAGGTCCGTGGTCTTCGGGTGGGCAGGCTGGAGGAGAGAGTGACTCTATGCAGACAATCTGCTGCTTTTTTTTTTAATGATGCTGGTGACTCTCTGCGGGGCGCACTCGGTATCATAGATGCCTTCTCCGCCTTCACGAGGTTGAGAGTGAACTGGCACAAGTCTCGGTTGTTCCCAGTGAATGCGAGGGCCAGTTCCTCCCCAGCCTCCTCTCTCCCACTCCAGTGGGTTGATCAGTTTACTTATTTAGGTATTATCATCTCAAGAGAGAGTAGGGACTTTGTGCGGCTCAATCGTGACCCTGTCTTGGTAGTAATTAAAACCAAACTCAAAGCGTGGAGCAATCTTCCCCTCATTGGGCGCATTAATCTCCTAAAGATGAAAGTCCTCCCTAAATTTGGTCACCCTTTTGAATTCGATCCCCCACCCGCATTCGGCTGTAGCGAGGACACCTGACGGAACCGCGCCGACACGGAAGTAGAGGCTGGCGCCTCCGTATCTGAGCCTGCAGTCCTAGTGCCGGGTTGGGCACTTGTTAGTGTAAGTGGCCACTTGGCCCTGCTTTGTTTTTAATTTTTTATCTCAAATAAACCGGTTGCACTATGAGTTGTTCTCTGCTTTTTCATGTCCCATCTGTCTAATTTTCCTGGAGAGAGATAGCCTGTGACACCAGAGGAGGACGCACCATATGCTTGCAGACATTATTCTGCTTATGCGATTTTGACTTTCTTTTAATTAAGCAAGCCCTATCGCTCTGGTAAGAGTCCATTATATCAGCACTTCTTGGGTGTCAACTCTTAAAGCGGTAGTTCACCCCCCCCCCGACACATTTTACCATCGAGACAGGCATTGTAGCGCGAGCTACAGTATGCCTGTCCCGATTTTTTTAACCCCGTACTCACCTTGTAGTCGTCCATCGTAGATTTCGGCTCCCGCGGGGAATGGGCGTGCCGATGGAGAGGGAGGATGATTGACGGCCGGCCCTGGCACGTCACTCTCCCCGAAGACAGCCGGAGTAGGTCTCGGCTCTTCACGGCGCCTGCGCACAGGCTATGCGCACGCGTCGTGAAGACCAAGCCTATTTCGGCTATTTCCGGAGAAGCGTGACGCGCCAGAGCCGGCCGTCAATCATCCTCCGTCTCCATAGGCACGCCCATTCCCCGGTATCTTCGATGGACGAGTACAAGGTGAGTATGGGGCTAAAAAAAACGGGACAGGCATACTGTAGCTCGCGCTACAATGCCTGATTTTAAGGTAAAAGAAAAAAAAAAAAAAAATTCCCGTCGATAGGGTGAACCCCCGCTTTAAGTGGTGGAAGAATCTAAATTGCATGCACATGATTTAAAGAAGATTGCATGCCTCTCTGTCAAGCTGATTTGTTGCCATTTGGGAGAATGCCAATTATCACTCTAAGAGTGCATGGACAGTTCCTTTAATTTAATTACCGTATTTATCGCGGTATACCGCGCACCCCTAAAGTGGCCCCCAATCCTGTGGAAAAAAAGTTTTTTTGTACTTACAGTTTTGGTGTCTTGCGCGGCGTCCATCAGCGGCCTCGTCGGGTCCGGCGTCCTTCTGCGGCTTCGGGTGTCCTCTTCGGCGGGTCCGGCGTCCTTCTGCAGCGGGTCCGGCGTCCTTCTGCGGCGGGTCCGGTGTCCTCTTTGGCGGGTCCGGCGTCCTTCTGCGGCGTCCTCGCGTCCTTCCCGACACGAGTTTGAATACTGCGCCGGCATATACCGAGCGCAGTACACTTGTGAATCTTCGGGCAGGCTCGGCAACTGTCGCGCTGACGTCCTGTACGTACAGGACGTCAGTGCGAGAGGCGCCGAGACTGCCCGAAGATTCACGAGTGTACTGCGCTCGGTATATGCCGGCGCAGTATTCAAACTCGTGGCGGGAAAGCGGGTATCGGCGTATATCGCGCACCTACGATTTTGCCCTGATTTTCAGGGCAAAATAGTGCGCGATATACGCCGATAAATACGGTACATATATTTTTTTTTTGGACCCTTTTTTTGTTTTCTTGGTTTTGGGAGCACGCATTTTTATATTGTGTTTCACGTATATATTGTTCACCTTTACACCTATCAAATGGTTATTGGCACTATATATTTATTTTTATTTTTTCAAGATCAAGTTATTATATATATCACCTTTTGCAGTTCATGATGTCAGGGCCTGAATTGCATCTATATATTCACATTTGCGCATATATTTTAGTTATGTTCTCTTTTTTCTGATACACTTATAAGGTATCGGGTATAGCGCCCCCTATCACTCAATTACTCCCTAAATTTACATACATTTTTCGGGAACTCCCCACAATGGCTGACTAAAGTCTTCTTTAATTCTCTCAGGCAACTCTTCCTCTCCTTCATTTGGGGGCCCAGGCTGCCTAGATTTAAATACACCACTTTGACCAGGCCTGTGGACAATGGGGGCTTGGCTCTCCCTGATTGCCACAAGTACTATTTGGCCACTAGGCTTGTGACCGCCCATTGGTGGCTGCAGCCAGACCTGACCAACTCTGTGACGGTTCTGGAGGCGGCGATAGTGCGGTCTCTGGAAGCGTTGAAGGGGTTGCTATTTAGGGAGCCAAAGGCGCCTTACCATCTCACCCCTTCGATGCGTACCTCTGAGGGCATGGAAGGTGGGTGAGGCACTGAGGGCACCCCAGCCGAACTCCTGGTCTCCTCACACCCCCATGTGGCTGAACCCTAACCTATTGCAGTTCAATACCATCCCAGATCCACAGGCCTGGGCCAAATACAAAATACTGACCCTTGAGCATATGGTCACTAACAGAGAGCTCACCCCTTTCACGTTTTATGCACCAAATTTAATGTGCCTGCACAGGCCCATTTTAGGTATCTTCAAATTGCTCGTGCCTACAGGTGTCAGTTTTTAGGCCAACCAGTTGATTTGGCAAACTCTGAGCTTGAATACACCCTTTGGGTGAAGGACTTGGAGAAACCCATGTACCAGCTCTATGGGTCCCTGCTGGTTGCTGCCGTCCCCGGGCTGTCCTTCCTCTGCAGGAAATGGATGAGGATGACTGGAGGGAGATTTGGGAATTTCCCTTCACCCCTCTGGTCTCTGCAAGGGACAAATTGGTCCTGTACAAAATTGTGCATAGAGCTCACTACACGCCTCATAGGCTGCACCAGATGTCTCCGGCGTGCTGGCGTTGCTCCCATCAAACGGGTGGCTTTGTCCAAATTTTTTGGGGTTTGCCCAGCAATAGAACATTATTGGAAAGAACTACTTTAGATGATTGAAAATAAAGGGAGATCCCTCTCTGAATTACTCCTGAAGAAGTCACAAGAAGTGACGAATACGCGTATGAGTGCAACATAGAGACCACCAAGAGGTACCGTAGGTGACGTCGGTGAGCGCCCTGTCTTTTATATGCCTGTTTTTTATCACAACCATGTGAGTACCTAGTGTGTTATTTTGTTTGAATAAACCCTTTTTTTAAACGATACTGCACTATTGGCACTTTTATCTCCCTGGGTGTGAGTCACTGTCACTGTTTGGACGTGACTACCGAGAGGGATCTACCTTTTCCAATTACAGTCCATTTGGATGACACCCTATTTGGATATGACCAGAAGAGTGTACCTGGGTTTTTATGCTGTTACCTTACAGTAGTAAGGTAAGGGGACATCCTCACTTACTCTGAAGAAAACACCAGAAATCAACCTTTCTTCACGTCATTTTGGCATCCACACTAGCACCTTAATTTTGGATGTTCTCTGCTGCTATTTTTCAGTTATCTGCTGCATGGACATTTATTTTAGCTTATTATAGTCAACGTTGGGTGCTGTACTTTGCACGTTATACACTACATAGTGTATCAGAACATTTGTTATTATTGTATTTCACTTTGACACCAACACTGTCACTCTGTACTATTTCACATTTTGGCAGCTAGCCTTGGCTGCACTGTAGCACGTTTATTTTTGATGATATTTATTTGTTATGGTATAATAGTATCATTCTTCACTATTGCCATTTATGATTACTAGTCAGATTTTTCTATATATAAGGATTTGCCTACTTCCTCTGCACGTTACCCCATCCCCCATTCACAGCGCAGCACTACCCCTTTATTTTCATTTTGTTCCTGGTTTGATACACCATTCAGTGCAGCAGCTGTATTCCTCCCCTTTTCCCCCTTCCCCCACTCTCGTGGTAAGCGTGGTAATATTCACCCTATTACTTCAGGTGATTGCTAGGGTCACTAAGACTCGTGTTCCATATGATCCTAAATGTTGCTGGGGCTGGTGGAACAAATGTCAATGATCAGAGCCCAAAAAATACTCCTATTCCTGCTATTGTATTATGCCCATAAGGCCATTACGATGAACTGGAAAAAATCGTCCCCCCCTCTGTCAGATTCTGGAAAAGCCAGAATGCCAGCTTGCCCCTATATAAAGCCACCTACTCGGGCAGGGAATCTCCACATAAATTTGAGAAGGTATGGACCTGTTGGCTAGATGATAATACCACAGCAACTGATGCAGTAACTGATTCCTAGATTCACAATATATCTCTAGTATATCTCTTTTAGTATGTTGACCCAACTATTCTCATGTTGCTTTATCCTGTCGGTACCAATTTGAACACATATCCTCCTGAACGGAACCTCTCCCCACATTGGGGTTATAGTACATGTCGGTTTGTTAATGTTATTCGTGTGCCCTGTTATGGGCAAATGTTTGGCCCCTGCATGGGCTAGTTCTGTATGATACCAAAAATTTCAATAAAAATTATTTTAAAAAAACAGCTCTTGCCCCACCTTTCTGTAGTGCTAAATACCAATATTATAATCCACCGTGTTTATATCTAGATCATTACAGTAACATGAACCAGTTAATGCTTGATATCTCTGTCGGTAAAATTATCAAATGGTGACAGATAAAGTGCATACATTATTAACTAAATGAACCAAGTCCAATAAGAGTGGTGAAATAATCTAGCGATCTATAGAATTTTAAAGTGACATGTATGGTGCATAAAAGTGATATCTGTGCAAATCAAAGTCTTTTCTTAAAAATAAAGTGCTGTTGTGCTCCGTGTTCCAATACTATCTGTGCATCCACCTTGTGGGGGGCTGTGAATACTCTGCACTCACCAGATACATTGTACTCCTCTACCATATAGCAAAAGGAGTCTACTGTGCTCATAGGTCTTTGGGGGCACCTATCCCACTGCGGTATCCTCTGGTTACTCTCACTGGTGTTGGTTACCTCCAGTTATGACATTCTGGTCCTGGAGAGTCAGAGTCCTTACTGGAGGTAACCAACACCAGTTAGAGTAACCAGAGGATACCGCATTGGGATAGGAAATCCTTGCTGAGCAGGCAGATGACAGGTGGATGGGGAATAGGTCCTTCACGGATCGGATTACAGTGGACATGTGTCCGCTGACATTTGCCGCTCCATAGAAGAGACAGGAGGGCCGATGAAGTCCACCAGAAAAACTGACAGGCGAACCGGATCCCATTCCCCGTGTGAAAGGGGCCTAAGAGAGTCGGAGTGTCTCAGAAGTAAAGATGGGCAGAAAAGTTTCCCCAGGTCATCTTTCAGGACAGCACCTTAGAGAGATCCCGGCTCCTCCCCTTCTAGGAAACACCGCCTTCTTCCAATCTTTAAAGCCTCATCCTCCCACTGGCCCCTCAGTTATGGTGTTTCCTCCGGTGGGGAGACACCGCTGAGGAACCAGGCCTGTTAGCTGGGGAGGCTAAGGCAGTATTTTTCAGAGAAGGGCAGGATCCGGGAGGGCCCGTTTCTTTTTTGAGCTCTTCTCCTTTTTAAATCTTTTTTTAAATTTGGCGCCAGGTAAAAACAAGGGCATTTTTCTTACCTTCAGCGGCGCCGTGCATCTCATCGGCGCTTTGGGGAAAGCAGGCAGCTGGGAGGTCCGTTCTTTTGTTCCCCATAGGGTGGCGCTGTGTATCAGGATCCACATCCCCCTCCACCTTCAGCCTGGAGCTCAGAGGCTGCGTCGGACGGCGGGTGACGTCAGTTCCGGCAGAAGGGGCGGGTCCGACACACGAGGCCGCGTCTTCCGGTTCCAGACGCGGCCTAGAAAGGCGGACCCGGCATTTGGCTGGTGCGGTCACCTATTGGGCTGGCGGGACAGCGATTGGAGACCGGAGACCACCGTTTTTCCTGTGCGGAAGGATGTCAGAGGCAGAGGCCTCCAATACGGCTCCTGGAGAAAAGGACACCAGCCAAGCGAAGGTTAGTGGAACCCTGGGGTGGTGTTCCCTTTCCACATGCCCCTGTTCTCTCCCACCGACCACCAGGCAGGGAAAACACCCCTGTGGAGCTGAGTGGGTCCCTGGTGGTGGATGGTCCTGGGGATTAGGCACTCCTGGTGATCCCTGTTTATTTAGCTGGGGGGGGTCCTGGCTAACGCTGCTGCTCTCTTTCTTTCTGTTTGCAGAAATACACAAGTAAATCGCTCCATGGCTCTAAGAGAAAGTGCCCTGTTTGTAGAACCACATTAGGGGAGAATTGGGCCAAAACACTCTGTAGAGCAGGCAGCAGAACAGGGGGTAGATCTGGCGGCCTCGGTTAAGGAGCTTTCAAACACCTTTCAGTCCTTCCAAACACTGTTTGCTAGCTTTCAGTTACCCCAGCCCCGGAGCAACCCCCCCTCCAGTGCAGCAGGAGGTTTCACCTGATCCACCGGAAACCCTCACGATTAGTGCTGAGAAACCGGTAGGGTCTGCGGAGGAAATTGAGGAAGAAGCAGGCAGCGCTTTGTCAGATTCTCAGGGAGAATCGGATGTGGAGGGAACGGACGGGAAGTCCATATAAAAACCTCACGCTACAAGCTCTCCCTGGAGGAGGTGGAGGATCTTTTAGGAGCCATCCACACCACTCTGGGGATTCAGGATGAAAAGAGGCCGCTGTCCCTGCACGATCAAATGTACAGGGGCTTGGGGGAACAGAAAAGGAGGGTGTTCCCAGTCCATGATGTTCTGGTCAACGCCATCAAAAGGGAATGGCAGGATCCGGAAAGGAAACCTTTTTTCTCAAAAGCTCTGAAAAGATTTCCTTTTGAGGAGGGAGAAACCCTGATTTGGAACAAGTCGCCTAAGCTTGATGCAGCTTTTTCCCAGGTCTCTAGGCATACGGACCTGGCCTTTGAGGATATGGGGGTACTCTCTGATCCCATGGATAAGAGGATGGATTCCCTCTTAAAGAAGACCTGGGATTCTTCTCAGGGTAACCTTAGACCAGCCATGGCAGCTACAGTTGTAGCCCGCAATTTAGATTATTGGCTGGCTCAGATTAAATCGCATATCGAGGCAGGTACAGCAAAAGAGACGATCCTCTCCTCTTTCCCCATGCTACTAAAGGGGGTAGCTTATTTGGCAGACGCCTCAGCGGAGTCTATACATATGTCCGCAAGGTCTGCAGCACTGTGTAACTCAGCTAGAAGAGCCTTGTGTCTCAAAACGTGGCAGGGAGACAGTGCTTCCAAAGTGAAACTTTGCAGTATCCCCCTTACAGGGGATTTGTTGTTTGGGCCTGGCCTGGAGGCAGTCCTAGACCGGACCGCCGACAAAAAGAAGGCGTTTCCCATTAAAAAGAAGTTTGGGGAACAACCAAAAAAGAAGTTTCGATTTCGAGGGAAATTAGGTCAGCTTTCCAGAAGAAAGGTTAGGGTCAGAAGGGGAGGGGCCGAGGAGGGGCAATTTTTCGCCCTCCTGAACCCCCCAAAAAGACCCAGTGACAGTCAAAAAGTGGGAGGAAGATTGGGGGTTCTTCCTCCCACAATGGGAGATGATTACCTCCAATCAGTACATCTTGGGAATCATCCGAAGGGGTTACAGGCTAGAATTCTCAACCCCCCCCCAGACTGTTAATTACCAATCTACCAAAGTGTGCGGAAAAATCTTCGGTCCTCCTCTCTTCACTGCAGGAGTTGGAAGAGCAGCAGGTGGTTGTCCAGGTACCGACCAAAGAGATAGGCGGGGGCTTTTTCTCCCACATCTTTGTGGTCCGCAAGCCCTCGGGGAAGTTCAGGCTTATCCTTAACCTGAAACCCTTAAATATCTCGGTCAGGTACAAGAGATTTCGAATGGACTCGATCTATTCAGTAAAAGCTCTTCTCCCGCCAAACTGCTTTATGGCTTCGATAGATTTAAAAGATGCGTACCTACACATCCCCATAGCGGAGGACTATCAGAGGTTCCTGAGGCTAGCAATAAACACCGGGGAAGAGGTACTGCACCTACAATTCAGAACCCTTCCTTTCGGCTTGTCATCTTCCCCCCGCATATTCACCAAGGTGATGGCAGAGGTCGTGGCCTTCCTGCGACTCAGGGGAATCCTAATAGTCGCATATCTGGACGACCTACTCTTGTACACTCCTTCCCCGGAGCAATTGAACCGGGACTTGCAGTCAGCCAGAGACATTCCGGAAAGCTTAGGTTGGCTCGTAAACTTAGAAAAATCCAACCTAATCCCGTCACAGAGGGTGTCCTTCCTGGGATTTGTTTTGGATTCGACAGGGCAAAGGGTCTTCCTTCCCCCAGAAAATATTCAAAAGGTGGACAAGGCCATGCTGTTTCTACAGGGCAGCGGCCAAGTCTCTATAAGGAAGGTCATGTCCGCCCAGTGGTTTCTGACCTCCACGCTTCCAGCGGTGCAGTGGGCGGGCCTTAATTTCCGTTCTCTTCGACTTTTCATCTTGAAGGTTTGGGACCACAGTCAGGAGTCATTGGATTCCCTAGTCTCTGTTCCAAGTCAGGTCAAACGGTCCCTCTGGTGGTGGAGAAGGGGAGCAAACTTATCTCCGGGTCTGGAGTGGATTCTACCAATTTCCAAAAACGGTCACAACCGATGCCAGCAGCACAGGTTGGGGGGCGCACTTGGGTCCCCGCTGGGTGCAAGGCACCTGGGAGACAGTAGACGCAGTGAAGTCCTCCAATTGGAGGGAGTTAAGGGCAGTATCCCTGGCCCTTGTCTCGTTCCAGAAAGAACTTCAGGGTCACCATGTTCGAATTCGTACAGACAACTCCTCGACAGTGGCCTACATCAACAGGCAGGGGGGTACAAGGTGCTGCTCCCTTTGGCTGTTGGCGGAAACCATTCTCAAGTGGGCCGAGATCAATGTCCTGTCCCTGACAGCCTTGCATCTGAAGGGGGATCAAAATCTGTTAGCGGACTTCCTCAGCAGAACAACGCTGAGGGAGGGCGATTGGTCCCTGAATCAGGAGGTTTTCAGTGTGATAGTCCAGAGGTGGGGGTTACCATGCGTGGACCTATTTGCCTACAAACAGAATGCCAAAGTGGACCTCTTCTTTTCTCTAAGCAGGTACGATGGAGCTTTAGGGATAGATGCACTAACTCAGAAATGGACATTTTCCAGGTGTTATGCTTTCCCCCCTCTGGTTCTGATCCCTGCTGTGTTGAGGAAGTTTCAACAGGAGAACACAACCTTAATTCTAATTGCCCCACATTGGCCCAGGAGACAGTGGTTTTCAATTCTAAAGAACTTGGCTGTAGAACCCCCCTGGCTTCTACCAGTTCGGGACAACCTTCTCACTCAAGGTCCAGTCTGCTGCCCTCACGTAGACAGGTGGAACCTTGTGGCCTGGTTTCTGAGGAGGAGCTGCTAAGGGGCAAGGGGTTTTCAGATCGCCTTGTTGCGACCCTCCTAAATTGTAGGAAAAAAGAAACGCAAACCATCTACCGTAAGGTGTGGAGACGGTTCAGTTCCTGGTGCTCTGAAAGCACCTTTAGTGTACACAGTTCTGTAGCGGTACTAGAGTTCCTACAAGCAGGGGCGGATAAGGGATTAGCTCTCAGCACCTTGAAGGGGCAAGTGTCGGCCCTGAGTGTGTATTTGGAGAAAAATCTAGCAGCGGATCCCTGGATAGTGAGATTTTTTTAAGGCTTTGAGTAGGCAGAGGGCAGTTGGGAATCGCCTCTTTTCCCGTGTGGAATCTTTCTTTAGTTTTGCAGGCCCTTACAGGAGATCCTTTTGAACCATTGGGGTCCTGCACCTTGAGGTTAATCACTCTCAAGACTGCATTTTTAGTAGCAGTTACGACGGCACGACGAGTAAGTGAACTTGAGGCCCTCTCAATTAGAACTCCTTTTTTTCCACGTTTTTCCAGGTCGTATCGTTTTTGGGACAGATCCGGCCTTTTTGCCAAAGGTGGCTTTAAAATTTCACAGAGGCCAGGAAATTATTCTACCTACATTTTGTTCAAACCCGGTGAGGGAAAAAGAGCTTATTTTTCACAATTTAGACGTGCGTCCTTCAATATTTGGAGTGCACCAGACAGTTTAGGAAGTCGGACTCCCTTTTTGTTTTATTTTCAGGGGCTAGAAAGTGTTCTAGAGCCTCCAGACGTACTATAGCAGGTTGGATTGGAGCAGCTATTATTCAGGCTTATGTGATAGGGGGATTAGAACCTCCAGTGGGAATCAGGGCACATTCTACCAGAGCAGTAGCGACTTCGCAAGCGGAATGGGCTGGTGCTTCTCCGAAGCAGATCTGCAGAGCAGCCACATGGTCAAGTTTTGCTACATTCGTAAAGCACTACAGACTAGACCTGCTGTCAGCACAAGACCAAGCCTTTGGTCGTAAAGTGTTACAGGCAGTAGTCCCACCCTAAGGTAAGGTGCTCGCTTATCCTCTCTAAGGTGCTGTCCTGAAAGACGACCTGGGAAAAAATGGAGTTACTTACCGGTAACATCCTTTTCCAGGAGTCTTTCAGGACAGCACCGTTACCCACCCAGGGTTTGGAGATTGGAGGACTCATCACATAAGGACGTCAGGTAAGATAAGAAATTGTTGTATGACGTTGTCTTGTGTCTCCCCAGTTGGCCAGAGGTACTCTTAAAGAACTGAGGGGCCAGTGGGAGGATGAGGTTTTAAAGATTGGAAGAAGGCGGTGTTTCCTAGAAGGGGAGGAGCCGGGATCTCTCTAAGGTGCTGTCCTGAAAGACTCCTGGAAAAGGATGTTACCGGTAAGTAACTCCATTTTTTTTTTTTTTTCATTTCTGTTTGAGTTTTAAAGATACATCATACAACATTTGGATGTGTCAACAGGGTATTATCCGATCGTGGATAGTGCCCAGTATTTGACAGGAAGCTAATGGTATAACTCTCTGCGGACAAAAAGGGACAGTTTTTTGCTTTATTCACTATTCATCTTACATGTCTCATTTTGCTTGCGAATGCATAATTTCCTTTCATGAGGCGTTATGCTCTTTCCAAATTATTCCTCTGTAATTGTTAAGCTCCACTCATTAACCTACAGTAGTACTGGAGTTGTACCACGTCCTCCAGTCTTTATCAAATTTTTTCTTACAACCCCTGACCTTGTAAGTAGCCCTGTAATTCACCAGGCCCTTCCAGAAAGCCACAACTAGAGCCCCCGTTTTTTTCCAGTTTAATAATATGGCCTTTCTCCACTAGAACAGTAAAATGTTAAGCAGAGTTCTCAGGGCACGAGATGGCACCACTTCATCCACTAGGCCCAGCAGGCAAACCCTCACTGTTGCCGGTATGGGTACCAGCAGGAGCTCCGATATCACTGGATGTGATTTCCGACCAAAATCACTGGATGTGGGGACACTGCCAGAAAATGTGATCATAATCAGCAGGTGAGTAGGAATATCTCCAACACTCTGCTGAGGCCGTATGGAAAATCTTAGCTAACCTAGCCAGCGTGTTATAACTCCTATGTAGAAACTTAAATCGGATCAATCTATCTCTAGCTGACACAAGATGTTTGAATGGTTGTGTCCATAAGTCGTCCCAATCCTCCCCCTGTATATCAGGAACCTCTGCCGCCCACTTTTCCCTGCACCTGGATATTGGCATTGTTTTGAAGAATTCTTTATATGTCACTGTCACTGTGTGTCACTGAGAGGGGTTTGGCTAAAACCTAATTCGACAACAGTGTTTCAATAGCTGATGGCAGACTCTACTTTCACCTCCCAAAAATGTGTCTGGAAGGCATGTCTGAGTTAGAAAAAGCAAAATAGCTACGAATTGGCAAGATCATGTCTCGTTTTAAGTTGGGGAAAGGTCAACAGGTCCCCAAGGCAGGTGATGTCTTTCAATGTTTTTATCCCCTTAGGATCTGGCAGGTTATAAAAATGGGGCAGTGCGGAGTTCATTCATAGAGGAGCAGATGGGGTTACTCCCCTATAGCTAAAACATGCCAGTTTAACCGCTGCCTCCCATGCTCTTATTATGGCCTTCATTGTTAACGTCAATGGTAAATCAGAGCTAGTCTTAGACTTTCATATGACCCTAAATGAGCGGCCTCTAGTACCGTGGCCGCATCTCCATTATCCGCCAATAGCCATTTACAGGCATACACCATCTGCCAGGCATACTTCTGCCAGTCCGGTAGTTCCAATCTTTCCTGATCTCCGGGCTCCTGTGTCGAACAATGTACTTCAACAAAAAAATGCAAATAATTAAAATCTGTTTCCAGTATGCAATATCAAAATATTCTGAGAATCTGGCGAAATCTCTATGCACAAGGGGCAAGGCCGAAATGCAAAATTAGATGCCTGTGATCTTCAGGCTCTTAGATGGCACTGCATTAAAAACTGTCATGATTCTGTGATGAACGTCAATGCATGAACTCAGGAATACCCTGTCATCTGAAAATGCAGGTAAAGCTCTATCATGCAAAGAAGCCATATATGAACATGATCCTAAAACGTTTAAAACATGACCTTTTAAAATCTGTGTTTGGCAGTTTCCATTTTGCTTGTGGGCATTGTGAAGCCCACAAGCAATGACTTCCTGGAAGAATTCACCCCAGCATTTACCGCTGTTACTCGCGCATGCGCCGTGTTACGAGTAGCACTGTCAACTTCCTTGTTGCCATCACAACGGGTGACGTCATTGATAGTTCACGCCCCGTTGTGATGGTATTTCGCTGGACGGCGTAGAGCAATGTGGGAATGACGCTGTGCTCCCAGGAGAACTCCCAGATCACATTGCGGCGCCAGGGAAAGGAGTAGCAACGCCTACTCCCGCGGGAGTGAAAACCCGGAACTTGCAATTCAACCAGCTGTACTACGGTAATTACAACATAAAAAAAAAAATTATGTGGCTATTGAACATGTCTGTACAGTAAGGAATGTGATCCGATAGAGTTGTTATTTTGGGTGAACCTCCGCTTTAAAATGGTCTGTTGCAAAATGAAAAAGTGTTCTGTGGTCAGATTAATCAAATTTTGACATTCTTTTTGGCAACTGTGGGCACTGCGTCTTCTGGACTATCAGTGCTCAGTTCAAAAGCCTGCATCTCTGATGGTATAGGGGTGCATATGGAATGGCCAGTTTACACATCTGGAAAAGCATCAATGCTGAAAGATATCTGACTATAGCATCTCTAAAACATAGGTTGAAAAAAAGTCAATCTAGGTCAACGAAAAAAAAAATATATATATATATATTACAATCCCATATACACAAATCCTATACCCACAGTTGATCCAGAGGACAGTGAAAAACCCCAGCAAAGCATGATCCAATTTTCTCAAGCAGGGGAAAACAATTCCCTCCTGATCCCCCGAGAGGCATTCTGATTTTCCCTGGATCAACTTTACCTATAAATGTTAGTATCCAGTTATATTCTGTACATTTCAGAAAGAATCCAGGCTTTATTTAACCACTTCATTACTGGGCATTTAAACCCCCTTCGTGCCCAGACCAATTTTCAACTTTCAGCGCTGATGCATTTTGAATGACAATTGCGCAGTCATACAACACGGTACCCAAATTATATTTTTATCATTTTTTTCCCACAAATAGAGCTTTCTTTTGATCATCTCTGCGTTTTTTTTTTTTGCGCTATTAACAAAAAAAGACAAAAAAATTGGAAAAAAAACACAATATTTTTTACGTTTTGTTATAATAATATCCCAATTTTTTTTTTTTTATATATTTTTTTCCTCGGTTTAGGCCGATACGTATTCTTCTACATATTTTTTTGTTTACACACAGAGCTCTACGTCCCTGCTGTCACCGCCGATCGCGTGTACGCGGCGGAAATTGCTGCCGCCAGGTACACGCATCGGCTCCGTAATGCACAGAAAAAGACGTCCACTCGGCACTTGACAGCCGCGGATCTCAAGTGGTTAAAGCAATCTACTGAGCTGGCCAGAATCACCTCTGGGGGGAGTCTATTACACATTTTCACAGCTCTTACTGTGAAGAGTTATAAACAATATAGGTAATATGGCGCACTTAGGATATGACAAGATAATGGTGGATTGGAAATGGGATGTAGGGAAGTAATACAAGTTCTTTGGGATGTGTTAATCCATGTGAGGATGATGGAGTAACTCTGTAATGGAGAAAGGAAAGAAGAACGGCTCCCTCTAGGTGCAGTATGTTAAGTTTTTATAGGTAAGGAATGTTGGAATACTCTCACAATAATGAAGTGGTTTCAGGCAGGTACGGCATGTATACAATACATCCGCTCCGACTTCCGGGTAGAGGAAGGGGTCCAGTGTCACTGGTGTGGACGTATGTTCGTGATCCAGTCGTTCCTCCAGCCACACTGTTGGTGTACGGTGCTCCCGGATGGTGGGGACCAGGATTAGCGCTGTACAGGGACGACGTCACTTCCGGGTCTGGTCAGCTGGCGGTGCTTCGTGTTCAGAGCCTTCGAGCTCCTTCCTCAGGCTTGGATACTTACTGTGAAGAAACCTTTCCGTATTTGGAGATGAAATCTCTTTTACTTTAGACGTAAATAATGCCCCTTTTTCCCTCTGTAATGACCTTAAAGTGAATAATTCAACACCAAGTGCTCTATATGAACCCCCTATGTATTTGTACATGTTGATCCTATCCCCCCTTAATCTCCTCTTCTCAAGAGAGAATGTGTCACGTACCTGATGGATGAGCCAGACGTGTGGAGGGAAGCCTCTCGTACAGCTCCGGCTCGCGGACCACTGATAGTGAGACAGTAGTCCCAGGAGCGCGGCGGAGTAAGAGTGCCTATGAACAGTCCAGAAGTCTGTGCCAGGAGCTCATGGACAGGAAGCTGGACCCAACAGATGACAGGCAAGCAAGGTGGCAGAACCAGCAGTATGCTTTAGTGAAGTAGTATATAGTGGTTGGATTAATTAATTAATTAATTCATTCATTATTATTATAATGATGATATAAGTTATGTTCCAGCAACAACCCGATTCTTACATTTAGAGACACTTTATTTTGACTTCCAACACAGAACAAAGTCCAATACTTGCAACAGATCCCACAGAGTAAATATGACAACGAATACCAGCCTTCAGAGTCCCATGTTTTCTAGATCTGTGCCTTCATAATCATTGAGAATGACAAGACTGACTTCCAGATTATATTGCCTATACACTGAATGGCTGAGCAATTTGATTGGCCGTCTCCATTAGGCCTTTGATCTACCCTCTGTCTTTCAGAGTGACAGATAATGCCGGAAACAGCTGCAGTCATCAACTGCTAATTTGCATTCTTTTTTTTTTTAAATATATTTTTATTAGGTTTAAGACAAACCAACAAACATACAGAAACCATACAAAAAAACAACAATACCACCAGACAACCTGGTCATAAACGTTAGGCAATACACTCAAACATAGAAAAATAAACTGACATCAGTGCAAAATATAAAGTAGGCACAGTGTAAAAGGATCAGGTATAATACCGGGATATAGCAAAAGCAGAGGTCCAGACATTAGAGATCCGTGAGGCACTGCTCATCAATGGCCAAGCAAGAGTAGTACAATCAGTGCTGGGAGAGGGTTAGCGGATTAGCCAACCATCTACCCCAAATTTTGTGGAAGGTTTGTTCCGTTTCCGGAGTTCAAAAGTAAGTTTATACAGTGGAATAGCGTCCTTAATACGTTTTAACCATAGGGGTTTCAGAGAGGTCTGTGCGCCCTTCTAGGACAGTAAAATTGCTTTTTTAACATAGAAGAAGAGTATACGGAGCAGTCTCTTGGCATGTGATGATAGGTGTAATTCGCCAAAAATGCCTAATAGGCAGTTCTTGGGGTGGATTACGTTTGGGAGGCCTAGCGCCGATGAGATGAAAGCACCCACTTCTTCCCAAAAGTCCCGGACTACCGGGCATGACCAGAAGCAGTGTAAGAAATTGGCCTCCTGGCCACAGCCGCGGAAACAGGCAGCTGAGGGCAGGAGACCCATCTTGTGTAACCTTGCCGGGTTTGATGGAAAATTTTGACCTGTATGATGCGGTCCTGGGAAGCAATAACAGAGGTTTTATTCGTATCACTAAATTCTGACCAATCCTCGTCTACCAGGAATATGTCCAGAGAGGTCCATTTTACCTGAGCTTTGTGAAATCTGGGGTTAAAGTCAGTCATTTGGGCTGCATAATAGGTGGAGACTTAGTGGGATCTGGCTGTCTGAGCAGTTTTTCCAACAGGGGCAGGTCAGTGGGATCATCCAGGGAGCCAAACTGGGCACGAATAGCGTGCCTGAGCTGGTAGTAATAAAATAGGTATGCTCTTGGTAGATCAAAGTCTAAACGTAGCTGAGAAAAAGATTTAAAGCCCTGAGCGTTGTACCAGTGGCGGTTTGTCCATAGAGGGCACTGGAGCACCGCCCCCTCTTGCTCTCACCGCCACTGAGTCTAATAACATAGATTCATGCATTGCCAGAATCTATGTTATTGTCACCGCTGCTCTGTTCTATTCAGATGGCCGGACATGAGGCGCCGACCATCTGAATAACGGCAGCTGGTTGGCTTTCCGAGTACAGCCCTTGGGTCCCCGGAAGCTTATCCTCGGAACGCACGGGGTGTGCGTTCCTTGGATAAGACTGACAGGCGTCTCAGCCAATCAGGTTGGCTGGTTCTGGCTACCGGTAACCTGATTGGCTGAAGCGTCATCGAGGGCGGGAAAAGACATCGAGGACGTGGATGGCTGACTCCAGTAAAGGTAAGTGCCGGGGGGGGAAGGGGCACAGCAGCGACGAAGGGCACAGTGACATCAATGGGCACAGTGGCGACAATAGGCACAGTGAGGACAATTGGCACAGCGGCATGAATGGGCACAGTGGCGACAATTAAAGGGCACAGTGATGACAATAGGCACAGTGGGGACAATGGGCACAGTGGGGACAATTGGCACAGCGGCATTAATAGGCACAGTGGCGACAATTAATAGGCACAGTTACATCAATGGGCACAGTGGCGACAATTAAAGGGCGCAGTGGTGACAATTGGCACAGTGGTGACAATTGATGGCACAGTGGCTGTGTTTGATGGCATGGCACAGTGGCTGCCTTTGATGGCATGGCACAGTGGTGACAATTGATGGGACAGTGGCTGCGTTTGATGGCATGGCACAGTGGCTGCGTTTAATGGCATGGCACAGTGGTGAGAAATGATGGCACAGTGGCTGCGTTTGATGGCATGGCATAGTGACTGCATTTTGATGGCATGGAACAGTGGCGCAAATTGATGGCACAGTGGCTGCATTTGATGGCATGGTGACTGCATTTGATGACATGGAACAGTGGTGACAATTCATGGCACAGTGGCTGCGTTTGATGGCATGGCATAGTGACTGCATTTGATGGCATGGAACAGTAGTGACAATTCATGGCACAGTGGCTGCGTTTGATGGCATGACATAGTGACTGCATTTGATGGCATGGCACAGTGGTGCGAATTGATGGCACAGTGGCTGCGTTTGATGGCATGGCACAGTGGTGACAATTGATGGCACAGTGGCTGCATTTGATGGGCACAGTGAGGCTGTAATTTTTTTTTCCGTTTGCACCCCCCCAAAAATTTTGAGCACCAGCCGCCACTGGTGACTGCATTTGATGGCATGGAATAGTGGTGACAATTCATGGCACAGTGGCTGCGTTTGATGGCATGGCATAGTGACTGCATTTGATGGCATGGAACAGTGGTGACAATTCATGGCACAGTGGCTGCGTTTGATGGCATGGCATAGTGACTGCATTTTATGGCATGGTACAGTGGTGCGAATTGATGGCACAGTGGCTGCATTTGATGGCATGGCACAGTGGTGACAATTGATGGCACAGTGGCTGCATTTGATGGGCACAGTGAGGCTGCAATTTTTTTTCGTTTGCGCCCCCCAAAAATGTTGAGAACCAGCCGCCACTGGTGACTGCATTTGATGGCATGGAACAGTGGTGACAATTCATGGCACAGTGGCTGCGTTTGATGGCATGGCATAGTGACTGCATTTGATGGCATGAAACAGTGGTGACAATTCATGGCACAGTGGCTGCGATTGATGGCATGGCATAGTGACTGCATTTGATGGCATGGCACAGTGGTGAGAATTGATGGCACAGTGGCTGCGTTTGATGGCATGGTACAGTGGTGACAAATGATGGCACAGTGGCTGCATTTGATGGGCACAGTGAGGCTGCAATTTTTTTTCCGTTTGTGCCCCCCCAAAAATTTTGAGCACCAGCCGCCACTGCGTTGTACAGGTGGCATAAATATTTAACCCCCCTGGAGTACCAGCGATTGGGATCAAGAAGAGAGTATAGTTCCTGCAGATTAGGGTTAAACCACAGGGGGTTGTTGGGAGATTTCAACCAGGTGTGCCTGGATACTTTTGTGACAATATAACGGAAAGAGGAAAGGGAAGTGGCAAGTAGGGAGGTTCCAGGGCGATCAAGGACCCGGCCTCTGTAGATAATATTATCTAGGGTTTCCAGAGAAGATGCAATGGCTCTCTCCGTGGAGGTACAGGCATTGGCCGGAACCAGGCACAGCCAATCGTGGAAGTGCACCAACTGGGATGCCAAATAATATAGAAAGAAGTTGGGAAATGCCAGGCCTGCCAAGTGCGCTGGCAACTGTAGTGTTTCAAGTGCCACCTTGGGGGAGCCACCCTTCCACAGGAAAGTAGTACATATTGAATCTATGCGTTTAAAAATAGATTTAGGTATTTTGCAAGGGCAATTGGCAAGGATATAGAGTAATCTCAGTAGGTAGATAATTTTGAGGACATTGGCTCTCCCCATAAGATCCAGAGGCAGATCCATCCACTGCTTGGTCTGCTTCTGAAAGCAGACCAATAGAGGATCTAAGTTATTGTCGACATATAAAGATAAAGGGGTCTGCACCAGAACCCCAAGGTACCTAAAGGAGGATACAACTTGAAGCTTGGAATACGGGTGAATCAGGGGAGGCTTAGCCACATCTAGGAGGAAAAGACTAGACTTATCCCAATTCACCCGGAAGCCAGAATAGTCTCCAAAGGTATTAATCTCCACCAACAGGGCCTGAAGTGATTCATTAGTATCAGCCAGATACACCAATGTGTCATCCGCATAAAGTGAAATGCGCTCCTCAATATTAGCAATTTGGGAGTCCTTTAATCGATGGGGAGGAGCGAATGCAAACAGCAATTGGCTCCATGGCCAGGGCAAACAAGAGGGGTGACAACGGGCACCCCTGTCGTGTGCCCCTAGTAATCGGAAAGGGGCCGTGATAGAGGAATTGACCCGCACCCGAGCTACCGGGGAGGTGTAAAGGAGTTGTATCCATGCTACAGCACGAGGGCCAAAGCCATACATCTGTAACACCCAAAACACACTGTCAAATGCCTTGCAAGTGTCCAAAGACACAATAGCACGAGTGGGAGGACAGTCGTGTGGATATTGCAGGTTTTGAAACAGCCTGCACATATTTATTCTGGTGGACCTGCCGGGGATAAAGCCCCCTTGGTCACTAAGGACGTGACTACAGTGTTTAAACGGTTGGCAATATTTTGGCCAGAATATTAACATTCACATTAATAAGAGAAATTGGACGGTAATATTTGCATTTAAGTGGGTCCTTACGGGGTTTTAATAGAAGTACAATCAAAGCCTCTCACATTGTTGGGGGGAGGATCCCGACATCTAGAGCTTTGTTATAGGTTCGCAGAAGAAAGGGGCACAAAAGGTCTTTAAATTGTGAGTACCATTCAGTCGGGAAACCGTCTAAGCCCGGAGTCTTATGTGCAGGCATTTGTGAAATGGCTGCAGCAATTTCCTCAACCGAGATAGGTGCATCCAGCACATCATGCCCCTCCGTTGACAAGGAGGGGAGAGATATGTCATTCAATTGGGAGTCATCGTAGTCAACCCTAGAGGTATACAGGTCTTTGTAAAAGCATAAAAAGGAGTCTAGGATATCCCCTGGGTTGTCACTGATGGGGCCTTGAGCAGTAAGGATACGTGGGATGGAAATGGGAGAATGGCCAGGTCTAGTCAGATATGCCAAGAGACGTCCGGCTTTATTACCATGTTCAAACGATTTTTGTGTGGCATGCAACATGCGTTTTTGCGTGAGATCTAACAGACGGAGTTCATACTCCCTCGTGTCGGAGGCAGAGTTAAATGCATAAGCAGACTCAGCACGTACCATAACATTCTCAAGTTCTTCTGTAAGCATCCGGTTATTTTTGCGCAAGACCCCTGTGATGGACATGAAAGTTGTCTTAAACGCATCCCATTCAGTGGAAGGGTCTACTTTCCCAGATTATCCCTTCAATAGTTTGTGATGCCTGACCTGCATTCTCCCTGCACTACCTCGTCCTACAACCAGTATGAGTTCAGGCGCCAAATAGCAGGTCCCGAACCTGGGAGGAGCAGGAGGTCCACAGAGAGAGGGGCATGATCAGAAACCCCTCTAGGCAGATATGAAACGGCAGAGACAACAGGGAGGGTCTCAGCCAGAGCAAACGCTGTATCCAGTCTGGACATGGCGTGGAAAGAATCTGAGTGGCAGGAAAAGTGGCATACATCCAGACGTTTCCATCGCCACACCTCTGTAAGGCCATGAACCTGTGCCCAGTCTAGAAAAGAGTAAAAGGGTCTACCTCCACCACCCAGGCGGTCCATAGTTGAATCTAATATAGCATTAACGTCCCCCACATAAAGTAAGGGGCCAGGGGGTCTAGTCAGCAGCTGAAGTGAAAGTCTAGAGAGTACCTCCACCGCAAACGGAGGGGGGGGGGGCACATAAATGTTCACCAGGGTAAAGGTCACAGTAGAAATTTGCAAAGTAAGAACAATAAACCGCCTATCAGGGTCAATTTTAACTTGTACCGTCTCAGCCGGGAGAGATTTGGCTAGAAGGATGGAAACCCCCCTGGAGTAATTAGTATGAGTGGCATGATAGGAGTTAGACAACCGCGGGCGTTTTAGGGCCCTTGTTTTAGAGCCTGTAAGGTGAGTCTCTTGGAGGCAGATGATGTGAGGGCGACATTTTTTTAATACTGAAAAGACCAGGGATCTCTTCTGGGGTGCATTTAGACCTCTAGTATTCCAGGAGACTATCCTTAGGGGCTTTGCCATTGTAAAACATACAGTAGTAAATAAGCACAAAGTAACATGCATACAAGAATATAAATGACCAGACAGGCCGCGCCACCTGAAGCACATACATGCACATGAGTAAAAAAAGTACGTGGATCTGCCATCATCCCCTCATTAAACTGAGGGAGAGCTGTACCATGGCCTTGCCACTAACTGGTATGGGGGGTGTAGTGGAGTCCAGAGTGACTTCCGAACAGCATTGTAGGGGTGAAAAGCATCACAGTCCAATAGCGTATGCAGTAGATTGCAGAGTAAACAACCGGCAGAAGTTGTAGGGGGATAGGTCTGGTAATAAGGAGTAGGGATGAGCCAAACACCCCCGTGTTCGGTTCGCACCAGAACCTTCGAACAGACCTAATGTTCGCGGGAACTTATCGAACCCCATTGACGTCTATGGGACTCGAACGTTCGAATTCAAAAGTGCTCATGTCAGGACCTGGACTTGAACCTGGGACCTCATCTGTGTCTGGCAGTGAACCTTCTCACTGAGCTATCTGGGATGCTGGACAGCTCCCTGTCTGATCTGCTGGACAAACCTATCTGATCCATTGAACATTCCTGCCTTGTGTCTTGATTGCATTGAACCTTGAACCCCTTGCTCCTCCCACAGACTTCCTATAAAAGCCTTGTCTCTGCACTTCCTCTTTGCCAGGTTATTGTGCCTTCCCAGCCAGTGCCTTGCGGTTTGTCTGCTCTGCTGCCATTGTATCTGCAACCACCTGTGTTTGACCCTCGGCCTGTTCCTGGACTTCTCTATTGCCTGATCCCAATCTGCAACCACCTGTGTTTGACCCTTGGCCTGTTCCTGGACTTCTCTATTGCCTGATCCCAATCTGCAACCACCTGTGTTTGACCCTCGGCCTGTTCCTGGACTTCTCTATTGCCTGATCCCAATCTGCAACCACCTTTGTTTGACCCTCTTCCTGTTCCTGGACTTCTCTATTGCCTGATCCCAATCTGCAACCACCTGTGTTTGACCCTCGGCCTGTTCCTGGACTTCTCTATTGCCTGATCCCAATCTGCAACCACCTGTGTTTGACCCTCGGCCTGTTCCTGGACTACTCTACTGCCTGTATACCTGTTCTGTCACTGCTATAGCAATTGGCCTCTGAGCCTGACCCCAGACCGTGACAGAATAACCTGGCCTAAAACATGGAGGCCGCTATAGCAAAGGCTGTGGCTCCTCTCAGGCAGCAACTTTTGGAGCTCCAGCAAGAAGTTCTGTTACTGAAAGGTACAGTAGGCCCAGCCCTGGAACCAGCATGCCCTGAGCCATTTGTGGTGATGCCAGAGAGGTTTGATGGTAGCCGTGCATCATTCTTGTGCTTCAAGGTGGATTGCGAGCTGTTGTTTGCTCTTAAGCCTAGGACCTATGCCACGATTATATAAAGGTTCGCGCTACTATCAACCTGCTCACTGGACCAATCAAAACATGGGCTCATCAGGTACTACAGGAAAGGAATCCAGTCTTGGACAGCTGGGAAGCATTTATAGTAGCTCTGGACTCTCACTGTACTGTTGCCAAGAAAACCAGGGTTCCCAAGTCTGCTCCTAGCTCATGTGGCCTACGGGAACTCAGGGACAGGAATACCCGGTACACATACGACTCTGAGCCATCCCAGTATGTGCCAAGCCGTGAAGCCCTAACACCACAAAGCCTTGGCATTCCTGTGGATATACACACACCTATCCTGGAAGATGTGGAACCAATGGAGATCGGGGTCATCCAGACCAAGCTGTCTAAAGGTGAAAGAGAGCGGAGGAGAGGCTATGGCCTTTGTTTCTATTGTGGAGAAAGAGGTCACCTTATCTCCCTCTGCCCAACTCGCCCACCTCGACCAAAGGTTCTTCAAGTGTGTACTATTGGGACTCATCATGCTATCCCTGCTGTTCGGCCTGTGAACTGCCAAGGTTGCTTTAAGGCCTGTCCGTGTTCGATGGCACAAGTGGGTTCCCAGACTACGGTGGTCAACGATACCAGTGCCCCTCTTGAACCTGCAACCAATACCCCTGTGAAACCCCTACCATCTGGCCTAAAGGCAACTATGCATCTTCCTGACAACAGATCAGTTCCAGTAGTCAACCCACACTCCACAGTGGTAAATACAGTAACATCACCCTGTCCTGCCAAAGAACCACCTCCTGCTCCAGAAACATCTTCGCTACTTCTAAAGAAAACGCCTGTTCCTGATACCGTCACCACTTCCGTAAAGTCTGGTTTCATCACAAATTCCTGTCCTGCCAAAGAAGTTCTACCACCTGACTGTATGTATGCCTCGAATGGCACCCTTATCCGTAAGCAGGAGCTGGAGATGTTTGAAAAAGCCTTGCAAGCGAGGAGAATCTCCCGGGCAGGAACTTCTGAAGCAATAATAAGGTTCACTCCCTAGATTAACAAAAGCATTCCACCAGAGGTTTCCTCACAAGCCAAGTCCTAGGACGTCCGGAGGACATCCTGAGAGGAGGGGAGTACTGTCAGGACCTGGACTTGAACCTGGGACCTCATCTGTGTCTGGCAGTGAACCTTCTCACTGAGCTATCTGGGATGCTGGACAGCTCCCTGTCTGATCTGCTGGACAAACCCATCTGATCCATTGAACATTCCTGCCTTGTGTCTTGATTGCATTGAACCTTGAACCCCTTGCTCCTCCCACAGACTTCCTATAAAAGCCTTGTCTCTGCACTTCCTCTTTGCCAGGTTATTGTGCCTTCCCAGCCAGTGCCTTGCGATTTGTCTGCTCTGCTGCCATTGTATCTGCAACCACCTGTGTTTGACCCTCGGCCTGTTCCTGGACTTCTCTATTGCCTGATCCCAATCTGCAACCACCTGTGTTTGACCCTCGGCCTGTTCCTGGACTTCTCTATTGCCTGATCCCAATCTGCAACCACCTGTGTTTGACCCTCGGCCTGTTCCTGGACTACTCTACTGCCTGTATACCTGTTCTGTCACTGCTATAGCAATTGGCCTCTGAGCCTGACCCCAGACCGTGACAGCTCATTTTAAAGCCCAATATATAAGTTATTGACGGAAAACGGGTTTGGGGACCCGGGTCTTGCCCCAGGGAACATGTACTGTATCAATGGAAAAAAAGTTTTAAAAACTCTCGTTTTTTTCTGGAGCAGCGATTTTAATGATGCTTTAAATGAAAAAAAAAATCTAAAATTCCTTTAAATATCGTACCTGCTCGGTGTCTATAGTAGTGGCACGTGTTTAGAACTGTCCCTGCACAAAATAAGATTACTATAAGAAAAAAGTCATTTAAGGCTTGTGGCTTTAATCTAATGTTTGGTCCCTGCAATATTGATGAAAATCACTGAGAAAAATAGCATGGGTTTCCCCGCCCCCCTCCCCCAGGTCATTAAAAAGCCCCTTTAGCCCTATCTACTTTGAACAGAAGTATACAGGCGGTGCAAACAAGACAGGGACTGTAGGTTTGTTCTTAAGTAGAATCTATTTGTAATTTTTAACTGGTACTTCTTTAAAGTGTAGCTTCAACCCTAAAATCTTTTTTTTAAGCTTCTCTGAAAACATAGAGAAGGGTTATCACCAGTGGCGGCTGGTGAAGTTTTAGGATGGGGGGGCGCAAGACCCCGCCCCTCCACATTTGGCCCATCCGACTTCTCATAAGCCACACCCCCTATAGAATACACCCACTCCCACTGTATTCCACTTGCTTCCACTCATAGTGTCAGGAGTATACAGTTCAGCATCACAGTACAGAGTATATAGCCCCAGCATCACAAATCATGGTATATAGCGCTTGGGACTTCAAGTAGAAGGAGATATGGACTCCATTGACTCTTAGAAGAAACAGACTACACTTCCCACAATGCCCTGTGTTATTGGAACATGTGACACCTCCGCACAGACTTATGGGGGAGGTTATTTAAGGAAAGGGAGTGGCTGATCTCTCTCTCTTGGGATCTGCATCTTCTCCTGGGCAGAGCTGCTGAGGAGCACATCTGTGCTGCTAGGCCAGAAGCCTGGGCCTAAATTCACCGAGAGACCAGCTATCCGGAAGGAAGCAAGACTCCAGCATCCAGCTCGTGTTCCCGGAGATCGGAGAGGCAACCCAGCTGACAACTGAAACAGTGGAGAACCCTCATCCAGGATCTTTGTGCTGTGGAGCAGTGATTTATCAACACACCTTCTGAGAAGAACTCAGGCGGATCGGCCTGTCGGGTGATAGAGCACATGCTCAGCTTGAAACTCTCCCTTTAGACAGTTAACCTAGTACCCCACAGGCCGGGGACACGTGTTGGGCCTCCAGCTGAAGTTTAAAGGCCCCTTTTTACTGTTCATAGTTATTATACTGAACTGACTGACGCTGGATAGCGATCAGCTCACCAACGTTGCTGTTCAGGATACTTTGTTTAATCAACCTTCCCTTATTATTTACCACTTGTGGATTATAATTTTAACGTGCACCAACCGGCCGCAACGTGACTTTAACTGTTTGCAGGACTGCCCGCTAGAGGGCGCTCGCGAGCATAGACTGCCAATCTTAAGTTTAAGTAATGGTACCATTCTTTAGCGTAGACCTGTTTTTTTCTTATTAATGTCACTTGCTGATTTCCGCAAGGGCCCTTGCGAAATCATATTGTGTTGTTACAAACAGTTATCCATTTAATGATTTAAACTTATGCTTGTCTCTCTTTGAGTTCATATAAAGTAAACTCATTCTTTTTTATTTAAATATATTCACTGTGTGGAGTGTATTTTTCTTGTCTGGAAGGACCGTCCATAACAGCAGGTAATCCTATTGTCATACATCACTGCATATTGTGTGCCTGCCATTGTGACCCCAGCCCATCATAGGTCACAATATCTCACTCACCAGACTTCTGATGTGTCAAGGGAGGGTTCGAGCAAGTTAAATAGGGGTGAGCTAAGCCAAAAGAGAATAGATCCCAAATCAACCAGCGGCTCCTTCGGGGGTAGCGCTACATAGCTATCAGCAAGATCATTGATGAGGAAAAGGATATTCAGTCAGCAGCATAAGAGGACAATCACTCAGCATCAGCATAGGCAGTCTCCAAGGGATCAGACATTTGCAAAAAAATATTCAGTTACATCAGCATCAGGTGCTTGGTAGCTGGTGTTGATCCAAGCCTGATTCATTTTTATGAAGGTCAGTCGATCGATGGAGTCAGTGGAGAGGCGCACCCTGTGATCGGTCACAAAGCCTCCAGCAGCACTGAATGTGCGTTCTGAAAGAACGCTGGATGCAGGACAAGCCAGTAGCTCAATGTAACGCCACTGGCGTTATCCTCTTTGCATCGAGTGCAGCCGTCCATCCTGCAGACAGCTGCGCTCCATTCCTCAATCTATGCGTGTCATTTCCGGCGCGCCGAGGCTTGCGTTCCACGCTGGAACGCGGAAGTGCGACCCGCCGTCCACGGCTTCTCCCGCGCTCCACGGGCTATTTAAACCTCCAGTAATGACGGCAGGATGTGCTGCTATTTTGCTGTACTCCTGCCGTCACCTGGAATCGCTCACAGGACCTCTGGACCGCCACTACCTGGACCCTGGAGACCCCTCTTGGCATCAACAGCTCCTCTAAGCCCCAGCCATCAGCACACCAGGAACTGCCCTAAGGCTCAGGCTATCTCCAAATACAGCCATCTCCAGCTACAGGCATCTCCACCTAGAGCCATCTCTACCTACAGCCTGGACTTCTAACCACAGCCAGTCACAACCTGGGAACACAACCCAGCCTGGAATGGTCTTCAGAACCGCAAGTATCTTACAAATAATACCTTATACAGTCATACTGTGATCCGCCTGTTGTGCTTACCTATAGGACTTGGCTTACTAAAATATTACATTGCTTGTCAGAACTTTCCTGGTTACTTATCTGAGTACTGCAAGTTATTACTACCGGTTTTTCATTACTTATATCATTTGCCATAGACTCATGCATTAATCCTGCCTGTATTCAAGTCACAGCCTAGCTATTTACCTAAACAGTCACTTAAGAACATTATTCCTAATTATTTGCATCTGCTTATACATAGCTTATGAATTAATAAGCATTCATGATTAAGTTGATTCTCTAAATAGAGGTTGTGATGAACTAAACCCTAAACTCTTTGACCATACAAGAGAGTGAAGTAGTGGTTTAACCCTGAGAAACCTCCTGTGACGAGATCCTTTCTCGCCCAGGTCCTGCTCTCCCGACACTCCTCTGCTACCAGTGAGTCAGCTTGCAGATTGCAACGTCTGATGGTCCAGTCATCCAAGGTTCCGGGGTCCGAAATACAGCTATGTGCCGTTCAGACCCATTAAGAACAGACACCAGGCAGGCTGTATGTAAGTTCAAACAGGACTCTTTATTTTCAAGTACACAGCACACTTTTATACAGAATTTTGGAACATCCCACTCCCAACAACCGCTTTCCTATTGGTCAATTTTAAAGTATATGCAGTCTTCACTCAAGTCCTCCTTGACCATGCAAATGAGGACTTGAAATTGTCAACAGGGATTGGTCCAATAGCTTGGATAGAAAGACTTGTGTATTGAGACAGAAGCCCCAGGGGGTAATCAATGTACACAATAACCCGGTCTACTTAATTACTACCTCTGAGAGGTTACATTGCTTTAGACAATAGAATGCTAATTCAATACAGCTTCAGACGGGCTGTCTCCGACAGAAGACACCCACACCTGATAATCACAAAGGCTTTAAACAGGCTTATCACATAATGGAAATGTCTCAATATAGCTCAGTAACCACTCCATTACTCCAAGGTCCATGACATTACTTCCCCTGGGAAACAGTCCAACAGCCGCAGTGGGACCCAAACGGGTCAACTCGAGAATGTTGGAAAAGTAGTCTTAAAGTTCCAGGACTGTCTGCTGGGATGACCCATCTGCCTTCCTGTTCTGAGGTCCTGGCCCATAATCGGACGGCAAGAGGCTTGCATTCAGTCCTCTCCAAAAGCCCCTGTCCCGGCTAGGTCTGTCAAACATCTCCCCCTTTGGCAGGAGACTAACACTGGGAGAGACCCCAATTCCGGTACCCACCCAGTACCCCAGATAACTTGTCCCAAACAGAGCATTACTCACCCAGCCAATCTCTGCCTCTCTCAGAGAACACGCCTGCCGCTGGGGAGAGGCCTGGACTGGCCCTTCTCCCTGGAGTCCTTTCAGCCGCTGGAGAGAAGACAGGGTGGCTGGGCTCAGTTCATCATGCTGTTGGGGATCTGGGCCAACTGGCCACCATTCCTGGGGTATACCAGTGGAGACTGAAGTCCCATCCACTGATGCTAGGTGAAAATCCCCCGGTGCTTGCAAAGCAAAGCCAACATCCTCCTGTCTCAGTGCCGCACCATTTTCTGGGGTTGTGTCAGTGGAGATCTGAGTCCCATCCACTACCACAGGAACCCCCTCTTCTGTTAGTTGAGAGCAGAGGCCCGGGGCACTCTGCTCTGCTGCCAGCTCTTCCGCTGGGTTGCTGTGAGTGGAGACCACAGTCCCATCCACTGATATCCACTCAAGCTGTAGTCGTGTGCAGCAGCCAGTAGCATCCTGCCCTGCTGCCAGTGATTCAGTTGGGAGTAACAGCTTTACTACCTCAGCTTGTTGCTGGGGAGGGGGGCCAACTGCCCCGGCTCCCTGGAACTCCACAGTTGGTTCTGGTGCTGGGCAGAGATTGCTAGCACTCTGCCCTGTTGCCAGCACTTCTGCTTTGGGAATGGCAAGCTCCCGATTTTCCACTGCTGATTCATCAGCCAGGATTTCAGCGTTGTCAGCTGATATTTCCTCATAGTCCCAGGCAAAGGGAGCCCCATCCTGCTGCTGAGCGGAGTCTAGCAGCTGTTTGTAGGCGATTTCCAGCTCATGTTGCCGCTCTCGTTCTCTCTGTTGCTGTTCTCGTTCTCTCTGTTGCCGCTCTCGTTCTCTCTGTTCCTGCAGCTGGAGGTCTCTAATGGTATTCTGTATGGCCGTCTCTGATGGGTTAGCACCATATAATGCCAACCGTTGTTGAACTCGCTGCTGGAACAAGTCTTCAACTGACCGGGGTCCTGCATCACCATCCCTCTGATCCATCTCGGCTAGCGCAATGATCAGGGTGGCCTTGTTCTTCCCACCGGTCCCTCCACGGCTCTCAAGCAAGTCTTTTAGCATGGTTCTCCTCCAGGCTGCATAGCTGGTCATTCATGGTGGTGGTTTGGAGTTGTCCCAGTAACTGGAGAGCAAATCCCACTGCTGCCACCAATGTGACGAGATCCTTTCTCGCCCAGGTCCTGCTCTCCCGACACTCCTCTGCTACCAGTGAGTCAGCTTGCAGATTGCAACGTCTGATGGTCCAGTCATCCAAGGTTCCGGGGTCCGAACTACAGCTATGTGCCGTTCAGACCCATTAAGAACAGACACCAGGCAGGCTGTATGTAAGTTCAAACAGGACTCTTTATTTTCAAGTACACAGCACACTTTTATACAGAATTTTGGAACATCCCACTCCCAACAACCGCTTTCCTATTGGTCAATTGTAAAGTATATGCAGTCTTCACTCAAGTCCTCCTTGACCATGCAAATGAGGACTTGAAATTGTCAACAGGGATTGGTCCAATAGCTTGGATAGAAAGACTTGTGTATTGAGACAGAAGCCCCAGGGGGTAATCAATGTACACAATAACCCGGTCTACTTAATTACTACCTCTGAGAGGTTACATTGCTTTAGACAATAGAATGCTAATTCAATACAGCTTCAGACGGGCTGTCTCCGACAGAAGACACCCACACCTGATAATCACAAAGGCTTTAAACAGGCTTATCACATAATGGAAATGTCTCAATATAGCTCAGTAACCACTCCATTACTCCAAGGTCCATGACACCTCCGCAGCTAAGATCCAATTAAATCATAATTAAACTCATACGCAGGAGCGTTACATAATAGCAGCACCTATAACTAAAATGGATCCAGCGGAGCTTGCCAACCATTTAGTTGGACTGTCATAAAGAGTGGATACTCTCACCACTACCATGAATGACCTTCGATTAGAAAATGATGCCCTCCGTAACCAGAATTTTGTTCAACCTAGGGACCGACCTGAACCCAAGGTCTGCCCTCCGGAACCTTTTTCAGGAGATAGAAAATATTTCCGTCAATTTATTAGTTCTTGTCGCCTTATGTTTGAGTTACGTCCCCGTACCTACTATTCTGACAGAGTCAGAATTCTCACCCTGATATCATACCTTAAAGGAGGACCAAGAGTTTGGGCTGATGCCTATGTAGAGGAGCACGGTGATCTTCTGGGTGCCTTTAACACTTTCATAGATGAGATGTCTCTTCTATACGAGGACCCTAACAAACAACTTACAGCGGAAAATACCATCAGGAACCTTAAACAAGGAAAGAGACCTGTAGAAGATTACATCTCAGAATTTAAGTGCTGGTGCAGGGAAACTTTATGGACTGATATTGCCCTTAGAAATCAATTTCGTCTCGGGCTATCCGAATCTATGAAAGATGAGCTCGCCCGTGTTGAGATTCCTGCATCTTTAGAAGATCTCATGCATCTTTCCCTCTCTATTGATCGCCGTCTCAGAGAAAGAAAGGCTGAACGTACAAACTCATATCAACCAACACCTTTTAGGAGGTCCTGGTCCCCCCCCAAAGGAAGTACCTATGGAAGTCAGCAAAATCAAAGGACCATTATCTCCAGCTGAGAAACAGAGACGAAGGGCTCAGAATCTCTGCCTCTACTGTTCCGCCCCTGACCACATGGTGTCTTCTTGCCCAATTCTAAAGAACAGGTCTGAAGGTAACAACTTTAACATTAATAGATTCAATATAGCAAGTACCACAACTGGGACTACCACTAATCACTATATCTTTCTCACCCTTACTTTACAGTGGGACCAAGATAGGACAACCATTGATGCGATGGTCGACACAGGAGCCTGTGGCAACTTTATTGATTTAGGTTTTGTTAACTCAAATAAAATTCCTTTTGTGTTAAAGCAAACTCCTTTGTCTGTCACCTTCATTGACGGGTCTAATTCCTCTTTCGGTCCAGTCCAATCTCAAACTGCACCATTGTTGGTTACTTGTGGTAACGCCCATACCGAGACCCTTACATTTGACATCATCCCTTCACCATTATTCCCAATAGTCTTAGGTTTACCTTGGTTGCACCTTCATCAACCAACCTTCCAATGGTCCAACACCTCACTCACTCTAGACTCTACTTTTTGCAAAGAAACTTGCTATCCTATCTACAACATACTTTTAACTGCTGTAAAATGCGACGGTCTACCAACTTATTTACTTGACTTCTCTGATGTCTTTAGCAAAACCAATGCAGAAATACTCCCACCTCATAGAATATATGATTGTCCTATTGATCTTATTCCAGAGGCTCCAATCCCCACCGCACAAATTTATCCATTGTCTCAGCCTGAACTGGTTCATCTCAAGGAATATCTTGATGATAACCTTAAAAAGGGTTTCATAAGACCTTCTACCTCTCCGGCTAGTGCAGCCATGTTTTTTGTAAAGAACAAAGACGGCTCACTCAGACCTATTATCGATTACCGGTCATTGAACAACATCACGATAAAAAATCGATACCCCTTGCCACTTATTCCAGAACTCATAGAACGACTACAGACTTCCAAGATCTTTACAAAACTAGATCTCAGGGGTGCTTATAATTTAATCAGGATTCGTCCAGGAGATGAGTGGAAAACTGCATTCAAAACTCGCTATGGTTTATTTGAGTACTTAGTAATGCCTTTTGGCCTATGTAATGCACCTGCCACTTTTCAACGATTTATCAACGATATTTTCCGTGATCTATTAGACATTTGTGTTGTGATCTACCTGGATGACATTTAAATTTTTTCTGACACCCTTGAGGAACACATCAAACATCTACGATGGGTTTTAAGCAGACTCAGAACACATTGCTTATACGTCAAGCTTGAGAAATGTGTTTTCAGTCAGTCAAGTATCTCTTTTCTCGGGTACCAAATTACCCCTGAAGGAATTCAAATGGATCGCTCCAAAGTGGAATGTATTCTTTCCTGGCCAATTCCTCATTCAAGGAAAGCCCTGCAGCGCTTCCTTGGATTCTCAAACTACTACCGGAAGTTCATCAAAGATTTCTCAGAAATTGTCAAACCTCTGAATACTTTAACTAGTAAAAAGACACCTTTTACTTGGTCAAATGAAGCACAAAGGTCTTTTGATTCACTCAAGAGTTTTTACACTACTGCTCCTATCCTTCAACTACCTAATCCACTGTTTCATTTCACTCTAGAAGTTGATGCATCTCACTTTGCCTTGGGTGCCGTACTTTCCCAACGTGCGACCTTATCTGAACCTCTTCACCCAGTGGCTTTCTATTCTAGGACTCTAACATCTGCAGAAAAGAATTACCCTATTGGGGAAAAAGAACTCCTCGCAATAAGAGATGCCTTAGCAAATTGGAGACACCTATTGGAAGGATCTACACACCCTATTACTATCCTTACAGATCACCGTAATCTACAACATTTGAAGGCCTGTAAAACTGTGTCCGCCCGCCAGGTGAGGTGGAGTTTATTCTTTGACAGATTCGACTTCTATATATCCTACCGTCCGGGTACACAAAACGTAAAGGCTGACTCCCTATCCCGGATGAATGAAGAACAGATTACTGAACCTCCTCCTCTTTCTATTATACCTCCAAGCCGCTTCATTGGTGTATCCACTTCCTTCAGACAGTTGCTCTCCCAGACTACGTCCGAGGATCTATCCGATCTACCAAAAGGTATCTTAAGGCAATCAGATGGTGTATACACCTTCAATAATAAATTATATGTTCCTCCAAAATTACAGTTGACGCTCCTCAAGCAACTTCATGATTCTCCATTAGCAGGCCACCCTGGGATCACGAAAACCATTCAACTAGTTAAAAGACATTGCTGGTGGCCCCGTTTCCATAAGATGGTGCATGTTTATGTCAACTCTTGTGAAATTTGTGCCAGTAACAAACTTTCAAGGAAACCTCCTTCCGGTCTTTTAGCTTGCATACCAATACCAAACAGACCCTGGGAGGTCGTTTCAATGGATTTTATAGTTGATCTTCCTAGGTCAAATGGTGCCAACACAATCATGGTCACAGTTGATCTATTAACAAAGATGGCACACTTTATTCCCTTAAAAGCTTTGCCAACCTCTTTTGAAACAGCGAAAGCTTTCATTTCCAACGTGCTTAAGCTCCACGGCTTACCTTCCCAAATCATTTCTGACAGAGGTTCTCAGTTCATCTCCAAGTTTTGGAAAGCTTTATGTGAAGCCTTAAAAATTGATCATCGCATGTCCACCGCTTACCACCCTCAGACAAATGGACAGATGGAACGTGTCAACCAGACTTTGGAACAATACTTACGTTGTTACTGTACCCAACTACAGGATGACTGGTTCCATTTGCTCCCCCACGCGGAATTTGCTTACAATAATGCCACCAGCTCCTCCTCTCAATTCTCACCATTCTATGCTAACTATGGGTTCCACCCAAACAGTTTACCATCCAGTTTTCTTTCAAAAGATGTTCCTGCAGTAGATCAATATCTAGTTAATTTAAAAAAGACTCTGCCAATTCTTCGTTCCAATTTAGAAACTGCCCAGCTACGACAAAAACGGAATTATGATGCCCACAGATCATTACCACCTGTTTATAAGGTAGGAGATTTAGTATGGCTCTCCACCAGAAATCTACGCCTTAAATTACCCTCGAAAAAACTTGGCTGACAATTCATTGGACCTTTCCCTATTTCACATATAATCAACCCCAACGCTGTTAAACTACTTTTACCATCTGATTGGAAAATACATCCTTCATTTCATGTCTCACTCATCAAGCCATTCATACCAAATCCTTTTCCTAACAGAAATTCACGTCCTCCACCTCCGGTTGATGTTATGGGGGAAACTGAATATGAGATTGATAAAATCTTGGATTCCAGGAAAAGGGGCTCTACTCTTCAATATTTGATACGATGGAAAGGCTACAGTCAACTTGATGACTCCTGGGAAAATGCTACACAACTCCATGCCCCCCGTCTGGTTAGACAATTCCATCGAAAATACCCTACTCGTCCATGTCCTAATAAGAGCACTGGTGGTGCCCTCTTGAGGAGGGGAGTATGTAACGCCACTGGCGTTATCCTCTTTGCATCGAGCGCAGCCGTCCATCCTGCAGACAGCTGCGCTCCATTCCTCAATCTATGCGTGTCATTTCCGGCGCGCCGAGGCTTGCGTTCCACGCTGGAACGCGGAAGTGCGACCCGCCGTCCACGGCTTCTCCCGCGCTCCACGGGCTATTTAAACCTCCAGTAATGACGGCAGGATGTGCTGCTATTTTGCTGTACTCCTGCCGTCACCTGGAATCGCTCACAGGGGCTCTGGACCGCCACTACCTGGACCCTGGAGACCCCTCTTGGCATCAACAGCTCCTCTAAGCCCCAGCCATCAGCACACCAGGAACTGCCCTAAGGCTCAGGCTATCTCCAAATACAGCCATCTCCAGCTACAGGCATCTCCACCTAGAGCCATCTCTACCTACAGCCTGGACTTCTAACCACAGCCAGTCACAACCTGGGAACACAACCCAGCCTGGAATGGTCTTCAGAACCGCAAGTATCTTACAAATAATACCTTATACAGTCATACTGTGATCCGCCTGTTGTGCTTACCTATAGGACTTGGCTTACTAAAATATTACATTGCTTGTCAGAACTTTCCTGGTTACTTATCTGAGTACTGCAAGTTATTACTGCCGGTTTTTCATTACTTATATCATTTGCCATAGACTCATGCATTAATCCTGCCTGTATTCAAGTCACAGCCTAGCTATTTACCTAAACAGTCACTTAAGAACATTATTCCTAATTATTTGCATCTGCTTATACATAGCTTATGAATTAATAAGCATTCATGATTAAGTTGATTCTCTAAATAGAGGTTGTGATGAACTAAACCCTAAACTCTTTGACCATACAAGAGAGTGAAGTAGTGGTTTAACCCTGAGAAACCTCCACAGCTGAGATCCAATTAAATCATAATAAAACTCATACGCAGGAGCGTTACACTCAATTGCGTACTGTGCAAGCTCTGGCCAGTGATCCATCCTCAAGACCCAGTAAGCCAGAGGATTTTCGGTGGGGAAGGTGTCCAAGTCTGATCTTGCCCCTAGGTACTCCCGCACCATGTAAACCAGACGCTGGCGATGGTTGCTGGAACCGGTCATACCTTGGGGCTGTATACTAAAAAATTGTCTGAACGCATCGGTCAGACGGCCACCTTCTCCTTCTGTGACTCACCGAAGCCTCAGCAACACGTTGTCCAGGACCAGGATTTGGTAATCCCCCAGGTTCTGGGAACGTGTTGCACAGACCTTTCTGCAAGGCCTTCCCGAAGATGTTTCATCTTCTGCTCCCTCTGCGACGGCAAGATATGCTCCGCAACCTTACTCTTGTAACGTGGATCAAGGAGAGTTGCCAGTAATGATCCCTCTCCTTGATACCACGAATACGAGGATCCTTACGCAGGCTTTGCAGGATCAGGGAGGCCATGCAGTGTAGGTTTGCTGAGGCATTCTGGGCACAGTCCTGAGGACGACAGGATCTGCAGTCACCTCATCCCAGCCACGTAAAAGTCCATGGGTTCCTTGGGACTGTAAATGATCCCTTGAAGACTGCTGCTGCTGATGCTGAGTGATAGGCTCCACCTCCATGCTGATGATACAATCCTCCTCCTCTTCCTGTGTGCTAGGCGGGCAAGCAGGACCACTGTCTGGATAAAGGGGGCCTTGAGAGGTAAGGAAGTCCTCCTCTTCTGCCCTCTGTTCTGCCTCAAGGGCCCTGTCCATTATTCCACGTAGCGTGTGCTCCAACATGTGAATAAGAGGGACAGTCTCACTGATGCATGCACTGTCACTGCTCACCATCCTTGTGGCCTCCTCAAATGGTGACAGGACAGTGCATGCATCCCTGATCAAGGCCCACTGGCGTGGGGAAAAAAACCAAGCTCCCCTGACCCAGTTCTGCTGCCATATTGGCAAATGTACTCATTGATGACCCTCTGCTGCGTGTGCAGCCACTGCAGCATGGCCAATGTAGAGTTCCATCTGGTGGGCATGTCACAGATTAGGCAGTTCTTGGGCAGGTTATATTCCCTTTGGAAGTCTGTCAGCCGAGCAGTGGCATTATTTGACCTTCGGAAATGCACACAGACTTTTCTGGCCTGCTTCAGGACATCCTGTAAGCCCGGGTACCTGCCCAAGAACCGCTGCACCACCAAATTCAAGACATGAGCAAAACAGGGCACATGGGTCAGTTGTCCCTGTCGCAGGGCGGAGAGGAGGTTGGTGCCAATGTCGCAAACCACCATTCCTGGCTTAAGCTGGCGTGGCGTCAACCACCTCTGAGCCTGCCTTTGCAGAGCTGACAGAACCTCTGCCCCAGTGTGGCTCCTGTCCCCCAAGCACACCAGCTCAAGCACTGCATGGCATATCTTTGCCTGCTTACCTGCGTAGCCCCTTGAACGCCTACGGAGCACCGCTGGTTCCGAGGACACATCAGCACAGGAAGAGGCCACAGAGGAAGAAGAAGAGGAGGGGGTGGAGGAGAGAGGTGTGTCACAACCAGTAGTAGCATTTTGGAGGCATGGTGGCGGAACAACCTCCAACACTACTGTACCTTGTCCTGCATCCTTCCCAGCTGCCAGCAGAGTCACCCAATGCGCCGTGAAAGATAGGTAACGTCCCTGTCCATGCCTGCTGGACCATGAGTCAGCGGTAATATGCACCTTACCACTGACCGCCCTGTCCAGCGAGGCATGGACATTGCCTTCCACATGCCGGTAGAGAGTCGAAATCGCCTTCCGTGAGAAAAAGTGGCGTTTGGGAACTTGCCACTGAGGTACCGCACATTCCACAAACTCACGGAAGGGGGCAGAATCTACCAACTTAAAAGGCAGCAGTTGAAGTGCTAGCAATTTAGCTAAGCTAGCATTTAACCGCTGGGCATGTAGATGGCTGGGAGAGAACTTCTTTTGGCGCTGCAGCAGCTGGGGCAGGGAAATTTGCCTGGTACAATCTGACGTCGGTGTACCGATAGTAGATTGCCTGCAAGTACTTGGCTGTGACACACCTAATTCTACACCTTCAGTCCTATCAGTGCAGGCTTCAGAGAGGACTAAGGGTATAGTGGGGTTGGAGATCCCAGCTGATGAGGAGCAAGGAGAGCTCCACTTTGTTCTTTGGTGTGGGTCTTTGAGGTACGCTTGCCAACGAACTGCATGGCAGGTCGACATATGTCTGGTCAAGCATGTGGTGCCCGAACGGGTGATGCTTTGGCCACGCAAGATATGCTTGCGACATATGTTGCAAATAGCAGCGGTGCGATCTGATGCACTCGTCTCAAAAAAGAGCTTGAAAAAGGAGCGCGACTGCCGCGTCATCGCAGTACGCCCGCTCAGGAAACGCGTCGCACGCCAGTGACGTCACTGCCTCCGAACTGCTGAATATTTTCCATCCTCCAGCCTGGCTTTGAAGTTTTCCCACCGCCGCCGGCCTCAACACCTCACAGCGGTGAAGGATGCCTTTTCTCAGCACAGCACCCCAGCAGAAAAGGACCAAGCGACAGACCTGATGATTTTCTCCCAAGGATTTTCTGTACAAATGCCTATTTGAACTCTACCAAATGTGAGTTGCCTGTACTTATATACTTATTAAATTTTTTTAAACATCTACACTTAGAGGCGCCTCTTCCCTTGCTTTTTTTGTTACAGTATTGGAACATGGTTTCTGTTTCTCTATGATGGCAGCCCTGAGGTTATATTTGTGACCCCTGCAAAAACAATTTTCCACCCATCCCTGGACTTTCAACTAAAGTGTACCTCCCTGAGCTTGGACTCTTTTATACTGTACAAATCTTGTGTACATTATTATTATTATTAAGTATACCATTATAATTATCACATTTTACTTCAATATTATCAAGGAATCTCTGTATTCAGTTCTTGTGCATTTTTACTTGTGTCTCAAAAAAGGCTCACACCAAAGAACTTTTGGAATAACGCTAAGAGACAGCAGCACCCTGCACATGCGGAACTCTGCATTGTGATGCAGTCGGTGTGCTGCCCTTAAGCTGGCCCCTGGAGGGTATCCTGCCTCGTTGGAGATGTGCCTCCTCCTCCTCTCTCCTATCAGGCACCCACGTGGAGTCAGTGACCTCATCATCCCCTCCCTCCTCATCACTGTAGAAAACCTGGCAGTATGCTGCAGCTGGGGGAACATGACTGCCAGATTGCTGTCCTTCTTGGCCACCCCCTCTCTCTGGGCTCACATTACTGCCTTTCTCTAGCTGTGTACCATCATCGGAGCCTTCAAAACGCTGCGCATCCTCCTGCAGCATGTACCCAACACTGTGGTCAAACAGTTCGGGGGACTCCTCAGGAGGACATGGTGGGGCTAAGGAAGGAGTGACTGATGCCATTGAGCAGAGGGAAGAGGCCGCGTTGGCAGCTGCTTTGCCAGACAAAGTACCCTGAGCCTGGGTGAGAGAGGATGAGGATGGCTTGGCCATCCACTCTACCAAGTCTTTGGCATGTCGCGGCTCAACAAGGCCAGCTGCCGAAAAAAAAAGGAGCCCACGTGCTGATGAGGATGCACCGTGTCCACGACCAGCACTGTTGCCTCTAAATGCAGAGCCTGTTTGTCCTCTTTTATCGGCTTGTGACTCTCTGCCTCTCCTTGTTGTCCTTCCAGACATACTAATAGCCTGTAGGGAGATGTAGCTGCACAAATACTGACAATACCTGCTGATCCCTGCCTGTGGTATTATTATGAGCAGATCTCTGCCTTTAGAAATTAATATGAGAACACCAGCTTTACGTAGCTTTAGGTGCACACTGTGCAGAGGACACCGACAGTACACAAACCACGTAGCTTTAGGTGCACAGTGTACAGAGGACACAGACAGTACACCACGTGAAAGTACTTGCAGAATGATCCCCTGCCTGTGGTATTAATATGAGCAGATCCCTGCCTCTAATATGAGAAACACCAGCTTTACGTAGCTTTAGGTGCACACTGTGCAGAGGACACAGACAGTACACCACGTGAAAGTACTTGCAGAATGATCTCCTGCCTGTGGTATTAATATGAGCACATCCCTGCCTCTAATATGAGAAACACCAGCTTTACGTAGCTCTAGGTGCACACTGTACAGAGGACACAGACAGTACACCACGTGAAAGTACTTGCAGAATGATCCCCTCCCTGTGGCATTAATATAAGCAGATCCCTGCCTCTAATATGAGAAACACCAGCTTTACGTTGCTTTAGATGCACACTGTGCAGAGGACACAGACAGTACACCACGTGAAAGTACTTGCAGAATGATCCCCTGCCTGTGGTATTAATATGAGCAGAGCCCTGCCTCTAATATGAGAAACACCAGCTTTACGTAGCTTTAGGTGCACACTGTGCATAGGACACAGACAGTACACCACATGAAAGTACTTGCAGAATGATCCCCTGCCTGTGGCATTAATATGAGCAGATCCCTGCCTCTAATATGAGAAACACCAGCTTTACGTAGCTTTTGGTGCACACTGTACAGAGGACACAGACAGTACACCACGTGAAAGTACTTGCAGAATGATCCCCTGCCTGTGGTATTAATATGAGCAGATCCCTGCCTCTAATATGAGAAACACCAGCTTCACGTAGCTTTAAGTGCACACTATACAGAGCACACAGACAGTACACCACGTGAAAGTACTTGCAGAATGATCCCCTGCCTGTGGTATTAATATTAGCAGATCCCTGCCTCTAATGTGAGAAACACCAGCTTTACGTAGCTTTAGGTGCACACTGTACAGAGGATACAGACAGTACACCATGTGAAAGTACTTGCAGAATGATCTTCTGCCTGTGGTATTAATATCAGCAGATCCCTGCCTCTAATATCAGAAACACCGGCTTTGCGTAGCTTTAGGTGCACGCTGTACAGAGGACACAGACAGTACACCACGTGAAAGTAGTTGCAGAATGATCCCCTGCCTGTGGTATTAATATGAGCAGATCCCTGCCTCTAATATGAGAAACACCAGCTTTACGTGGCTTTAGGTGCACACTGTACAGAGGACACAGACAGTACACCACGTGAAAGTACTTGCAGAATGATCCCCTACCTGTGGTATTAATATGAGCACATCCCTGCCTCTAATATGAGAAACACCAGCTTTACGTAGCTTTAGGTGCACAATGTACAGAGGACACAGAGGACATGCAAATACTGCAGCTAGCACAATCACCTGCCTGCCTGTCAGTATTTTAGGAAGAGCGCATCTAGCTAAACTCAATACAGTGTAAAAAAAATATATATACAACACCTGGGATGCATATATATCCTCTACACCAGGGTTTCTCAACTCCAGTCCTCAAGGCGCCCCAACAGGTCATGTTTTCAGGCTTTCCATTATTTTGCACAGGTGATTTAATCAGTTTCACTTCCTTGTAATTACCACAGCTGTTTCATCGGTGGGAAATACTGAAAACATGACCTGTTGGGGCGCCTTGAGGACTGGAGTTGAGAAACCCTGCTCTACACACTGTAACTCTAACTGACTAGCCTGCCTGCCTGCTCTATCTAACTGCAAAAAATGACACTCTCTCTCTCTGTCTCTGTAAACCACTACAACACACTACACAAGGCTACCAGGGAGGCGGCCTTATATAGTGTGGGGCGTGTACTAAACCCCTGAGCCATAATTGGCCAAATATGGTTCTCCGTATTTTGCAAGCTGTGATTGGCCAAGCATGCGGGTCATAGTGCATGCTTGGCCAATCATCAGCCAGCAATGCACTGCGATGCCACAGTGAATTATGGACCGTGACACGCCACTTGAATTTGGCGCGAGCGTCCCATAACGTTCGTTATTCGACGAACGGTCAAACATACGATGTTCGATGTTCGAGTTGAAGCTCATCCCTACTCTTGGGCATGGAATTCACCAGAGCTTCACAGGTTGCCACTGGAGTCCTCTTCCACTCCTCCATGGCGCAATCACTGAGTTGGTGAATGTTAGAGACCTTGCGCTCCTCTATCTTCTGTTTGAGCATACCCCACAGATGCTCAATAGGGTTTAGGTCAGGAGACATGCTTGGCCAGTCTATCACCTTTACCCTTAGCTTCTTTAGCAAGGCAGTGGTCATCTTGGAGGTGTGCTTGGGGTCATTATCATGTTAGAATACTGCCCTGCGACCCAGTCTCCGAAGGGATCGTGCTCTGCTTCAGTATGTCCAATTTGCTACAGCAGGGGAAAAAATTCCTTTCTGATCCCCCATGAGGCAATCGGATATTCAACTTTATCTATAAATAGCCCCAGGGAGCTTGTCATGACCAGACTTTTGAGGTGCTTGTAGACATCTACTAATGTGGGATCACTGGGGCCTGTCGATTGTATTATTGATGTCGGGTGGGAGGGCATGCATATTTGTTACATGGGGAGAACTGGTGCCGGTGGGTGAAGAGGGGGACGTGTCTATCTTTCTGTATGTTATATGTTTTTAAGGACTTAACCTATGTCTGTGCAATGGAGAGCTGTGATGTTTGTGCAAACTTGTGTATGTATCAATAAACACCTTTCTGATTTAAAAAAAAACTATCTATAAATGTTAGTACCCAGTTATTTTATGTACATTTAGGAAAGAATCCAGGCCTTTCTTAAAGCACTTTACTGAGCTGGCCAGAACCACCTCTGGAGGGAGTCTATTCCACATGTTCACAGCTCTTACTGTGAAGAAACCTTTCTGTATTTGGAGGTGAAATCTCTTTTCCTCTAGACGTAAAGAGTGCCCCCTTGTCCTCAGTGTTGACCACAAAGTGAATAACTCAACACCAAGTTCACTATATGGACCTCTTATATATTTGTACATGTTGATTATATCCCCCTTAATCTCCTCTTCTCAAGAGTGAATAAATTCAATTCTTCTTACTTAGGATGTAAACCCGAAAATGTTATTTTATTTTTTTGATGTCACAATGTACAGTATAAGATTTCCTATCATCTGTGCCCAGTCTTGCCACACAGAGTTAATCCAACTCTGAGCAATCCTCTTTTATTGTTCAGTGAAATAAAACAGACTTAGAGAAAAACCTTAGTCCGTTCCACCCCCTTGCTGTGAATGACAGGTTATTTACATATCTCATGCACTAGCCTGGAGACAGGCAATATTTTTTAATTCCCACCCCCACTCCTTTTCTGAAGTCATGTGGTTACTTTTCTGGATTTTGACTGGATGTTAGTGATCATAGCATAATTTAGTGTAAGGCCCCGTACACACAGGAGGATTTATCCGCGGATACGGTCCAGCGGACCGTTTCCACGGATAAATCCTCTCGAGGATTTGCGCGGATTTTGATGCGATGGAGTGTACTCACCATCGAATCGAAATCCGCGCCGAGATCCTCTGGCGATGACGTGTCGCGCCGTCGCCGCGATGATGATGCGGCAACGTGCGCGATGCAGTCATATAAGGAATTCCATGCATGCGTCGAATCATTACGACGCATGCGGGGGATCCCTTTGGACGGATTGATCCGGTGAGTCTGTACAGACCAGCGGATCAATCCGTTGGGATGGATTCCAGCGGATAGATTTGAAGACATGTCTTCAAATATTTATCTGCTGGAAATCCATCGCATGGGAGAAAAATCCGCGGAAACAGATCCGCTGGATTGTACACACCATAGAATCTATCCGCTGAAACCCATTCGCTGGGATTTTTCAGCGGATGGATTCTATCGTGTGTATGGGGCCTAAGGGGAGTGTAGAGGAGGGCGGGGAGTCTACTGACATCACGACTCCACCCACCGAGCTCCAGACAACAGATCCACCCACAGAATCTGCAGTTTTTCAGTTCTTATAACAGACAGAGGGAAGACATTTGACAGGTAAGGATACATGCAGGAGACATGTATATCCTTACAGATCAGCACTATGGCAGTAGTTTAGAAAGGATGAGAGTGGGTTTACATTCACTTTAAGTTGCAGCACCAATCAATGTGTCATATTGTCAAGGGTAAAGAAGATTTTTCCACTATACATAATTATTCAGGAATTACATTCATTCTAAAACCGAAAGCAAGTCAAATTTTTGAACGACATTCACCCAGTCATCGAATGTACAAAGAATTTTTTACACGAATGGCCTGCGAATATTCTTTTAGAAGAAATCTACTAGTGTATGCCAGCATAAGTCATTATCATTTGGACCTTCCACTTCCACTTATCACTGAAGGATTCAAAGGCTGGTAAAGCATGCTGATTATTTTTTACCTCCTTCAAATTATCTCAGAGCAGGACACTGTAGACATAAAGAGGTTGTATACCAGTGGATATTTTTTCCCTCTGCAAGGTAAAGTCATAATGTGCTAGTACTAGTACAATATGTGAAACTTACCTCACAGTGTAAGTTCACCTTTACAGGAAAATCTGTAAGGCCGGGTACTAACGAGCAAACATGTACGATGAAACCGGTCTGTCGGACCGTTTTCACCGTACATGTCTGCCAGAGGGCTTCTGTACGATGGCTGTACTAACCATCGTACAGAAGTCTGCGCGTAAACAATACACGGGGCGTGTCCGCGGCGTCGTCGCCGCGACGATGATGCGGCGACGTGGGCGGGCCTGCCATTTAAAGGCTTCCACGCATGCGTCGAAGTCATTCGACGCATGCGAGGGACGGCGGGCGCTCGGACATGTACGGTAGGTCTGTACTGACGACCGTACATGTCCGAGCGGGCAGGATTCCAGCGGACGGTTTTAAAACACGTCCAGGAATATTTGTCTGCTGGGAAAAGGCCCGGCGGGCAAATGTTTGCTGGAATTCGGCCCGCTTGCGCCTACACACGACCGAACATGTATGCTGAAACTGGTCCGCGGACCAGTTTCAGCATACATGTTTGGTCGTGTGTACGGGGCCTAAGGTGAACTTACACAGGACCCCCTCCTCACCCGCTTAGTCCCGCTGGCCTGCAGCATGGCGATCTCCTGTTCTGAGCCCTGCTATAGCCACCACACGGCTCCGGGGGTTTAGTAAGCCTCTCGGCATTCACTCGTCTTCTTCCCCGCTGAGAGGATGGGCTACATGGGTTCTGATTGGTCAGCGCAGACCAATTAGAATGCTCCTAAACGAGATACATTTTGGAAATGAAAGGGGTAGTAAACCTCATGTTTTTCCATTCCCACGGTGGGTTGGGAGTGGGCGAAGCCTCGTTTGTGGCGCTCAGGTTGGGAAGGGAAGATGAGAGCGCGGTTCGTTCTGTGGGCTGATGTCCGCTCATTGTGTGTAAGCTGTGTGTACTACATGTGTGTCTTCTGTAGCTGCATAATAAAACAGTCCTTTTCATTTATTGGTGAATACATAGATGGGGTTGGAATGCACTGTTCATTGTGGTGCAGCAAAAAAGTCATTTTCTATGGGTAAAGATGGATGAAACATATTAGTATACTTTAGGCTAAACAGTTTTTCTCTTTCGTTCATTGACGGACACAGCTTCAAATATTCTTGACAGTAGGGTTATGTTTCGTCTATCAGGAGAGGACTAGGCAGACATGTTAGCAGTGCAGTCAGCAGCTCAGTTTTTACTGCCTAGCATAGGAGAAGGACCTGGCTCCCTAGGGGCCCATTGATCCTGGAGAACTTTTATTTTTAAATTGTATTTTAAAAATTTGTATTTCTTTTTTGATCCTGAGATCTACTATGAACTGCGGGCTGGGTGACAGGCTGGATAATATAGATCCTTGTAGTCTCCCCAGTCTGGCCATCGAGTGTGAGCAGACCTTTAGCTAGGCGCGAGGTCGGCCACGACATACCCCCATTGCTCCAGGGGTGGATGGTGAGCTATATGCTCCGGGGCTCACATATGATTGGGCTACTACTGTCCGTGTCACAGCGGATCATGGCCGACAGCCACTCCATACTGCTCTGTGGGTCTGTCAGGAACGCATCCAGCAGTCCCCGCGGGATGGGTAAGTAAGGTTCCTCCTGTCCTGGCAGGATGGAGCAGCTGGGCATTCCTGGGGTGGTCAATTAGGGGGTCTCTTGTCCTCCCTTTCCTCTCTCCCTGTCCCTTCCCTCTTCCCCATGCATTACTGGGCCTGCTGTTTACCGGGGGTCCCGGTGGGGGCTCCGGATCCTGACTGGGGGCTGCGCGCTGTGTGGGTGGTCTGCCATAAGGGGGGCCTCCACTCAGAGGCCCAGCGTTTTTGCGGCATTTCTTTTACCTCAGAATCGTGACGGCGCCATTTTCTTGGAACTAATTGTACCTATTGCTAATACAGCTGGCGGCCCTTTTCTTGTAGTCGCGCTGTTTCTAATGCAAATGTCAGCCGGCGGCCATTTTCTTGTAGCTTGCGTGTCCAGGGAAGCTCAGAAGAAGGCGCTTGTTGGAGCACTTATGACCGCAGTGCTGGAAACCCTAAAATTGGAGGATGCGGCTGGGGCATCTACTGAGGTGCCAGTCCGTTTTGGGTACCACTAGTCGACCCGCACTGCTAAGGTTTTTCCTTATGTGACTTATTTTGATAAGTTTATAGACAAGGAATGGGAACGACTGCAGAGGACCTTTGCGGTCCCAAAATGCATGGCGGTCCGTTACCCTTTTGAGGAAAGCCTTTTGAATAAACGGGCATCTCCCCCGGTTGTTGACACCCCCGGTGTCCAGATTGAACAAGTTCACCACAATTCCGATAGAGGGGACCCCTGCATTCAATGACCCTACTGACAGGAGGTCCGAACCGGTGGCCCGGTCCATGTTCACCATGCTGGGATCAGCATTACGACAAGTATTGGCTGCGGCCCTGGTGTCACAGACTCTTACTAAGTGGACCAAATTGTTGCAACGTGAGTTGAAGAAGCAACAAACAGGCTTCCCCGGTCTCTGTGGAATTGGCCGACCAGTTGGTGCATGTCCTTAAGTATGTCTGCGATGCAGCCTTGGATACAGCTCCCTTGCTTTCCAGAGCCTCAGTATCTGCTGTGGTACTACATCGCCTGATTTGGCTAAAATGCTGGTCCATGGACCAGATTTCCAAGAAGGTTCTGGCGGATTTTCCCTTCCAGGGAGAGAGGCTATTTGAGCCTCGCTGGATGACATTATTAAGAATGCCACTGGGGGTAAGAGCACAATCCAGAAAAGGTAAGGAGCCCCGCCGTAGGCCTGGGCCCTCCTTTTCTTATCAGAAGCTGTATTTTCATCAGGCTGAGCCCACAGGTCAGCGTTCTCAGGCTGACAAGGGGCCAGCTGAAGGACAAAAGCGTCCCTGGTTTCGCAAGCAAAACAAGCCTGCAAACAAATCTGCGACAGCATGAAGGTTTGCCCCCGCCCAACTCTCGGGTGGGGGGGTCGCCTTCGGGAGTTTTCAGCTCGATGGACCTCCCTGCTTTCAAACCAGTGGGTTTGCGAAGTGGTTTCATCAGGGTACAAGATAGAGTTTCTTTCTTGTCCACCAAACAGATTCTTTCCCTCAAACCTTCATCTTCTTCCAGCTCGTCGGAACGCCCTATTGGGGGCAGTGCAGGACCTGCTGAGGCGCGGGGTAATAGTACCTGTGCCGCTGCAGGAAAGGTTTCATGGATTCTACTGCAATCTGTTTGTGGTACTGAAAAGGGATGGGGTCCGTCCAATCCTGGATCTCAAGGCCCTCAACGCCTTTGTGAGGGTACGAAAGTTCAGGATGGAATCAGTTCGCTCTGTGGTCGCTGCGCTCCATCCGAGGGATTTTCTGGCATCCTTGGACATCAAGGACGCATACTTGCATGTCCCCATATATTCCAGGCATCAGAGGTTCCTGCGCTTTGTGGTCGGGGACAACCACTACAGTTTGTGGCTCTCCCGTTTGGCCTGGCATCAGCACCAAGGGTTTTCACCAAGGTTCTTGCTCCGATTCTTTCCTTGCTGAGACAGCGAGGAATTGCTATCGTGGGCTACTTGGACGACCTCCTGGTCAGAGCTGCTTCGGGCTCAGAATTAGAGGAGGATGTGTTGATCGCCAGTCAGACTCTTCAAGAGTTTGGTTGGGTATTGAACCTACAGAAGTCGGTGTTGGTGCCGACTCAGCGCTTGGAGTACCTGGGCTTAATTCTGGACTCCTCAGGCGAGAGTTTACCTACCCTTGGAGAAGTTGCAGACTCTCCAGTCAGCGGTGATGCTGTTGGCATCCCGCACGTGGTCGACACTGCGCTTCTGCATGCGAGTCCTAGGTCATTGTGGCCACCTTTAAGGCGGTACCGTATGCTCAATTCCACACTTGTGTCTTGCAGAAGGAAATCCTGTCCAAATGGGACAAGTCTCCATTGTCCCTGGATTGTCAAATCCGGGTGAGTCAACTAATCAGGGCTTACCTGGTATGGTGGCTGAGATCTCCGGCCCTTCTGTTCGGGAAGTCATGCCTTCATTTTCCCTTAACGGTGATCAGGGCGGACGCCAGCCTGACCGGCTGGGGGGTGTCTGGGGTGTTCAGTCAACGCAGGGTCAATGGATGCAGGAGGAATCCTGTCTGCCGATCAATGTGTTGGAACTTCAGGCGATCAGACTGTGCCTCTCCACGTGGTCACTGAGGCTTCAGGGACGTCCAGTCAGGATCCAGTCGGACAACGCCACGGCCGTGGCGTATGTTAACCATCAAGGAGGAACAAGAAGCTCGGCTGCAGCATTGGAGGTCGCTCACATCCTTCGGATGGCAGAGCGGAGCGTGCTGGCCCTGTCGGCCGTATACAATCCAGGCGTAGACAACTGGCAAGCAGACTACCTAAGTCACCAGATGTTGGACCAAGGAGAAAGGTCACTACACCCGGATGTGTTTCAACTACTTTGCCTGGAGATGGGGCATGCCAGACGTGGATCTCCTAGCTTCTCGACTCAATCGGAAGGTATTGAGGTTTGTGGCCAGATCCAAGGAGCCCTGGCGGATGCAACTGACGTGTTGGTGGCTCCGTGGGGACAGTATCAGCTGATATATGCTGCCCCCCCCCACTGAAGCTTCTTCATCGTCTGCTTGTGAAGAGTTGAGACCGAGGGGATCCCGGTGATTCTAATTGCTCCAGATTGGCCTTAGTGCTCTTGGTACGCCGACCTTATATGCCTGGTGGCGGATGTCTCTTGGCGACTGCCAATGCGAGAGGACCTTCTGTCGCAAGGTCCTATTCTTCATCCTGCTTTACAGTCGCTGGCTTTAACGGCATGGCTGTTGAAAGTCAGGTACTGAGGGGCCGAGGTCTGTCAGACTCAGTAATTTCCACCATGCTGAGGGCACGGAAGTCATCTTCTCTGAAGATCTATCATCACACGTGGAAGGTCTACATCTCCATGTGTGAGGAGATGGAGTGGCGCCCACGGGCTTTCCAGGATCCTGCTGTTTTAAGGGGCAGATTTCAGCCTTGGCTGTTTTCTCTCAGCGACCCTTGGCGGCTCATCCACTGGTGAGTATGTTTGTGCAGGGGGTTCGACATGTGACCCCTCCGGTTCGTCCACCACTACCCCCGTGAGATTTGAATCTGGTGCACTTCAGAAACCTCCCTTTGAGAACATCAGAGAGAGTCCCCTTTTGACACTCTCTCAGAAGGTAGCCTTTCTGGTGGCTATTACATCAGTCAGGAGGGTTTCTGAATTGGCGGCCTTGTCTTGCAAGTCCCCCTACTTGATCCTCCACAAGGATAAAGCGGTGCTACGCTCACAGCCTTCCTTTCTTCCAAAGGTTGTTTTGGCCTTTCATCTTAATGAGGACATAGTGCTTCCATCCCTGTGTCCTCGACCGTCGCATCCCAAAGAGGTTGCTCTACATTCCTCGGATGTGGTCCGAGCTCTGCAAGTATATCTCTCTGCTACGGCTCCGTTTCAGAGGTCAGACTCACTGTTTGTGTCCAACGAAAGGCCTGTCGGTCTCGTCGCCAACTATTTCTCGGTGGATCAGACAGATCGTGATTCAGGCTTATGCCCTACAGGGGTGGGCGCCTCCCTTTCCTGTCACGGCACATTCAACCAGGGCAATAGGTGCTTCCTGGGCCTTCCGACATCAAGCGTCTGTCTCACAGGTGTGTAAGGCAGCGACCTGGTTCGTCCGTTCACACCATCACTAAATTTTACAAGATTGATGTGCATGCATCTGTGGATGCTTGCTTCGGCCGCAAAGTTTTGCAGGCGGCTGTATAAGGTTGCAACTTCTCCGTTGAGGAGCACCGTTTGTTTTTGGGTGGAAGTTGGTTTGCTTGCTGTGCCCACCGCTCGTTTTTTGACACTGCTTGGGGACGTCCCTACTGTCAAGAATATTTGGAGCTGTGTCTGTCCATGAACGAGAGAGAAAATAGGATTTTTGTACTTACCGTAAAATCCTTTTCTCTGAAGTTCATGAACGGACACAGCACCCACCCCTACTTTTTTAGGTTTGTACTGCTATTTGACAAACTGAGCTGCTGACTGCAGGGTGAGGGGTTATGGCCAGATGGACCGCCCCCTGGGCAGTACTGTTCAGCTTTGCTGTATTACAAGAATATTTGGAGCTGTGTCCGTCCATGAACTTCAGAGAAAAGTATTTTACGGTGAGTACAAAAATTCAATTTTTTATTAACCACTTTAATACCGGGCACATTTACCCCCTTCCTGCCCAGGCCAATTTTCAGCGCTATCACACTTTGAATGACAATTGTGCGGTCATGCAGCACTGATTAGGCAACATTGACAAGGCAGCACTAACAAGGCAGCACTGATAGGCTGCACTAACGAGACAGTACTAACGAGGCAGCACTGATAGGCTGGACTGATGAGGTGGCACTAACAAGGCAGCACTGATAGGCTGTACTGATGAGGCGGCACAAACGAGGCAGCACTGATAGGCTGTACTGATGAGGCGGCACTAGCGAGGCAGCACTGATAGGCTGTACTGATGAGGCGGCAACTAAGAGTATAGTATAGGCTGTACTGATGGTCACTAATAAGGGCGGCACTGACAAGGCAGCACTAATAAGGTGGCACTAACAAGGCTGCACTGATAGGCTGTACTGATGAGGCAGCAGCTAAGAGGCAGCACTTATAGGCTGTATTGATGGGCCCCGTATAAGGGCGGCACTGACAAGGCAGCACTAATAAGGCGGCACTAACAAGGCAGCATTGATAGGCTGTACTGATGAGGTGGCAGCTAAGAGGCAGCACTTATAGGCTGTACTGATGTGCACTGATAGACTGTACTGATGGGCACTGACAAGGCAGCACTGATAGGCTGTACTAATGGGCACTGATGAGGCGGCACTGATAGTGCCACCTTATCAGTGCTGCCTTGTCAGTGCCGATCAGTACAGCCTATTAGTGCTGCCTCGTCAGTGCCCATTAGTACAGCCTATCAGTGCTGCTTTGTTACTGCCACCTCATCAGTGCCCATCAGTACAGCCTAACAAGGCAGCACTGAAAAGCTGTATTGATGGGCACTGATAGGCTGCACTAACGAGGCCAGCCAGACCCCAGGACCAGCTGACAGACCCCAGCACCAGCAGCCAGACCCCATGACCAGCAGCCAGACCCCATGACCAGCTGACAGACTCCAGCACTAGCAGCCAGACCCCATGACCAGCTGACAGACCCCAGCACCAGCAGCCAGACCCCATGACCAGCTGACAGACCCCAGCACCAGCAGCCAGACCCCAGGACCAGCAGCCAGACCCCAGGACCAGCTGACAGACTCCAGCACTAGCAGCCAGACCCCAGGACCAACAGCCCAGCTCCAGCAGCAAGACCCCAGCACCAGCAGCCAGACCTCAGGACCAACAGCCCGGCTCCAGCAGACAGACACCAGGACCAGCATCCCAGCTTCAGCAGCCAAACCCTTGGCCCTAGCAGCCAGACCCCAGGACCAGCAGCTGTGTGATCAGGCTGCATTTCATGGGCACTGGTATAGCTGCATTTAATTGGCACTGAACAGGCTGCATTTAATTGACACTGGTAATGCTTCATTTTAGGGGTGGGTGCAGAGCCTCCCCTCACTGAAATGGGTTTGAAACCTCCCTGAAATTCGTTTTTGCAGGTTGGGATGTCTGGGTAAACCTTATTATAGGCTTACCTATAGGTAAGAGTCAGTAAAGGAAGTTTACTTCCCCTTTAATAAAAAGAGACATTCCACTACACAGTTGAGCAATAACTATGTACTCCTCGGATTTCAGACCTGTCCTCCCGTTCTGACTGGGTCTTCAAACTGGGCGGTCATAAGTGACGGTGATGTCACCAGTGAGCCCAGTCATGTGACCTAGACGTCATCAAGATCCTAGTGCTGGCTCAGGAAGTGGCCGTGTTAGCGAATTGCTATCCTGCAGAGCTCTCTATGGTGTGAGGTGAGAGGAGCCGCAGCGAAGGCATGCCGACCATGAAACACGCTATCTTTCTACCACTGACTGACCCGGCCTGTGTTCTAGTCCTGCTGGTGAGTGCTGCTCTCTTCTACCGATACATTCAATGGAATGATTATATAATGTATAGTTCACTGCAGGTAGTGTCATTTCATCGACTGAGCATAGCGGTCACCGGTAACATTCATATAGTATGCTGGCTACAGTATTGAGGGGGGATAGATTACACAGAAGATCAGGACTGGCTGTGTATATGGCAGAGAAATCCGGGGGTAGCCGGGCCTGTGGGGCTCTCGGTATCACCCGGCTCACTGGATTTGCATTACAGGCACCCCCCCCACCCCAAGCCTTCCAACCACGTTCCGGCTCGCTCGAGTGCTGTGTTGTGTCTGCAGGTGATTGGCTGATAACCCGGAAGTGAGAGCTGCAGCACCGGTTCTACACTCGGAAGTTTGCAGGGGTGTACACTGCACAGTGAGGGCAGGAGGGGCGGGTATAGTGGCTGCAGAGCTGTCCTAGGAATGGCTTCTTACACTTGTCCTGGTTACTTGTGTGATCTGTACGCTACCAGGCCTCTTTACACAGAGCTTCTCAGTAATTTGTGTTTACACTAGACATTAACCACTTCAGCCCCCGAAGAATTTACCCCCTTCCCGACCAGAGCACTTTTTGCGATTCGGCACGGAGTCGCTTTAACTGACAATTGCGCGGCCGTGCGACATTGCACCCAAACAAAATTGACGTCCTCAAATACTAGGGTTGTCCCGATACCACTTTTTTGAGACCGAGTACAAGCACCGATACTTTTTTTCAAGTACTCGCCGATACCAAATACCGATACTTTTTTTTTTTTTAATGTCACGTGACATTAAGCTGGTAAGATAGCGCAGGGGGCTAATGCTCCTTTGCAGCAGTCTGTGATTGCCTGTGTCCCAAGGGTTGCAGGGTCCACTCAGCATTTCATCCTTCTGAGGTCGGTAAAATGAGTACCATTGAGTTGGGTAATAATGACAACCATTATCAGCGCTTAGACACAGCGGCAACGCTGTAATTGGCGCTATATAAGTGTAAACATTATTAGTGGGGGTATTTTTATTATTTACATTTGGTTTGGCTTTAGTAAGATATCAGGGGTCTTAACAGACCTCTGATATCTCCCCTTTGAGACAGAGAAAGGGACTAAGGACAGTCCCTTTCTCAGCTGCACTGAAAATGAATGGAGAGAAGACAGAGGCTCCTATCCATTCATAAACTGAAACATTGTAAACACAGGTTACGATGTTTCAGTTATATGAATGAACAGAGTCAGTGATCACTGACTCTGTTCATTCGGAAAAGGTAGGAGCCGGGTTCAGCGGCTCCTACCGCCGCTCTCCATCCTGACAGAGGGGGTGGAGGAGGACATGGAGAGTGACACTGCGGAGGGTGACAGCTGCGGCACGGAATGGGACAGCAGCGGCACGGAGGGGGAGAGCAGCAGGACAGTGGGGGACAACAGCGGCACGGAATGGGACAGCAGAGGCAAGGAGGGGGGGCGCAGAGCCAAGGAGGATAGCAGCGGTACAGAAGGGGGGACACAGAGCATGGTGGGGGAGAGCAGAACCCAGGAGGATAGCAGTGGCATGGAGGGGGGACACGGAGTGCGAGAGCAGAACGGATGGGGGGAACTGGAGGAGGATACGGGGAAAGTCAGGTATCGGGTGAAGTATCGGAGCATTTTCCCCGAGTACAAGTACTCGGGGGGGGGGGGGGGGGGGGGGGGGAGGGGAAATGCTTAGTATCGGTACCGATACTAGTATCGGGACAACCCTATCAAATACAGCTTTCTTTTGGTGGTATTTGATCACCTCTGCATTTTTTTTTATTTACATTTTTTGCACTATAAAATATATTTTTTTTCCTCAGTTTAGGCAGATATATATTCTTCTATACATCTTTGTTAAAATATCGCAATAAGTGTATATTGATTGGTTTGCGCAAACGTTATAGCATCTCCAAACTAGGGGATAGATTTATGGCATTTGTTTTTATTTTTTATCGTGACATTATGGTGAACACTTTTTGATACGATTTTGGGACCATTGTCATTTTTATACAGCGATCGGTGCTTTAAAAATGCACTGATTACTGTGTAAATGGCACTGACAGGCAGGGGGTTAAACACTAGAGGGCGATCAAGAGGTTAAGTGTGTCTTAGGGAGCAATTCTAACTGTGAGGGGATGGGCTACCACTGACATGACCGAGATCGCTGCTCCCAATGACAAGGAGCAGTAGCTCCCTGTCATGTCACTAGGCAGAACAGGGAAATGCCTTGTTCACATATGCATCTCCCCCTTCTGTAGCTCTGTGTCATGTACGCGGGACATCGAGTCCGCGGTCACGGAGAACGCGGTGGGCGTGCGATTTAAAGGGGACATCTGTATGCCCAGCATTAGCGCAGTCGTGCCATTGTGCCTGCGTACATCGTCGTTTGCTGGTCGGCAAGCGGTTAAAGTAATTGTAAAGGTAATCCCCCCCCCCCCCCAATTCTTTTATTTATTCGAGAGACCTGTTCCATAATATTGGAATGATACAGGTAAAGGATATACAGTAGTAAATACGCAGCACAAACAATAGCAACATACAAGTCTAGAATGAATCCTGCACAAGGTATTCCTGGAAATTTGTATGTTGAATACCATATAATTAGATCTTCCCAAGTGTAACGAGGAACAAATATTAAACCTGATTATGGCACTCCTCGTACTTTTGTTATTTCAGAAAAGAAAAATGTGTATACCTACCTGCTCTGTGCAATGGAATTGCGCAGAGCGTCCGCGAACCTGCTCTTTTTTGGGTTCCCCACAAGTGTCCCTGGCCCATCCCCTCTATTTAGTGCCCCCCTTGGAAATCCACTTTCAGTGAGGGCACGTGTGTGTGCTCACACCCAAGCCCCGCTCTCTCGTCACTGGCTTTGATTGACGGCACTGGGAGCCAATGACTTCCGGTGCCCCAGCGAGACCCGGAAGTGAGGAGAGGGAAGAGCTACAGATGCGCACAGCACTGGATCGAATGAGGGCTCAGGTAGGTAAAGAGGGGGCAAATCATGATACCTAAACATTTATAACCACTTTAACTTGTGAAAAACCCTTTCATCCCTACAGTCGTCCTCCCTCTCCACAATCTGAGATTTTTTATTTATTTTTCTTTAAAAACGATTTATTTACCTAATTAACTTCACATGGTTGTAACATTGTCGTAAAAAGTTTACTGATCAGTAGTGGTGCAACGGATCACCGTTGATCCATGATCCGAACGGGTCACCCCCTTCGGGTTGGCACGCAATGCAATTTGGGGATTGCCGCCGCGGCCATAGAATTAGGAAAGTCCGCAGCTTCGGCCTAGCTCCGGAGCCACGGCCATCTTGGTACAATCGGCGGCGGCCCTGCTCTCTGTTTACAACCACAGAGGAGGTGGAGCCCGCGCTCGAGGGACACACACACGCCACTGTCTGAGGTCTGTAAGGGGGACTGGCAGTCATACTGATGAGGGGTCTGCACTACTGGGGGTTACTGCCTGCCTGTACTACTGGGGGTTACTGTCTGTCTGCCTGCAATACTGGGGGAGATGTAGATCTTACAGTGGGGTGTGGGAGATGTGGCTATTACAGTTGGGGGATGTGGATATTATAGTGGGGGGGGGGGGGAGGAGATGTGGATATTACAGTGGGGGAGATTTATATATTTATTTTTTGCTAATCCGAAAAATGATCCGATTCGTGACTCTGATCCTTGGAACGATCCGAACAGTGAGTTTATTTGAGGGGGGTGAAAAATGTGGCGGTCATTGCAACTGTTTATCACGCACGCTATTTGCGCAATGCATCCTTTTTTTTTTTTTTTTTTTTTTTTTTTTTTTTTCCATTAATTAATAAATAACAAAACGGTACAGTCAACCCATTTTTTTTTTTTTTTGTATAATGTGAAATATAATGTTATGCCGAGTAAATGTATACCAAACATGTTGCAGTTTAAAATTGCGCACACTCATGGAATTGCACCAAACTTCTGAACTTAAAAATCTCCATAGGCGACACTTTAATTTTTTTACAGGTTACCAGTTTAGAGTTACAGAGGAGGTCTAGTGCTAGAATTGTTGCACACGCTCTAAAGCACGCGGCGATACATCACGTGTGGTTTGAAGGACGTGTAATTTATGTAGGCGTGACTTGCGTGTGTGTGTTCGCTTCTGAGCATGAGCTACTAGGGACAGGGGCGTTTTTTAAAAAAAAAAATTTTATACTTCATTTCTTTTATTTTTACACTTCTTCTTCTTTTTTTTTTTTTTATCACTTATCTATTGTGACAGGTCCTCTTTTTGAAGAGATGCGGGTTCAATAAAACCCCACATCTCTCCTCCAGGCCGGAAAGCATGAGATCAGGAAAAAATGTTCAGAGATCTCACGCTGACAGCCACGATCGTGGCCTTGTTTTCTTCAGGTAACCCGGACGTGATGTCATGACATCGCGCCCGGGTCTTCGACAGTCATAGAGATGACTGGTGACAATCTGGTCACCGGAAATCTCTATCGTCGTGAGCCGGCACCAGCTGATTTGTTTTCCGGAACCCCGATGGCACGGGAGAGCCCGGAGAAGCACCGGATAGCGGCGGGAGGGGGGGGGGGATGTCCCCTCCCATCACCTATAAGAACGATCAAGCAGCAGAACTGCCGCTATGATCATTCTTATGGTGCACAGAATTGCCGGTTGCAAAGAATGATATCTGAATGATGCCTGTAGCTGCAGGCATCATTCAGATATCTCCCCCGAAAGTCCAGGACGTCATATGACGTCCAGCGGTAGGGAAGTGGTTAAAGGAGAAGTATGATCAAAGCTTTTTTGGCCATACTTCTATCACTGGAGTGCAGTTCTTTCTGCACTCCTGTGACCCATTACTCAGCCAGTCCAGGCTCAGGAAAGATCCCGACCATATGGTCAGGATCCACCCAGATGCCTGGACTGTCACCTGGCTCGGCCTCTTGGCGATTTGCTGTTAGCCTGAGCCAGCTCCTCCCGCTTCCTCCAGTGGGCGCTGGAGGGGAGAGCAGAGAGGCGGTGACTGACAGTTATGGCTCTCGGCTCAGAGCAAAGGGGGATAACTGAGCAAACAGCGGTGTTTGATTGCTTAGATTTCACTGCAGAGCTGGCGGGGGACAGAAGCAGCATTGGATTAATGCTGGCTCCACCTAGTTATGTATAGTTGTATTTTTTTTTTTTTTTATCTGAAACTTTTCTCTTAACATTGAATACCATATTGGGGCCTAATTTGGTATGAAACAGGTGTTCACCTGCATGTACAAAGTAGCTTTAGAGATATGTACAGTTTTTACGAACAGCTGCCACGTTGTAAAACTGGGTTCAGTCGTTGGGGTTTGTTAGCTTTTTGTAATTTAAAGGGTTAAACTATAACCCATGGTTTGCTGCTTCTCTCTCTCCTTTTTTTTTTTTTTTTTTTTTTTTTGTGTGTGTATGTATGTGTGTCACTGCAATGTGGAGCCTTGTGCTGTATGCTAGTGGTGCCCAGTAGTATCAGGAAGGGTGATTCCTCTGCCCAGTAGTGCCAGTATAATCTAGGCCTGATGCCATCCAGCCAGTAGAGGAGCAGCATTGGATGTAACCACTGAACACCTAAATCCCAGTTGCACCATTGATGGGGCACTATTCCTTTTTAACTTTTGAAATGTTTTTAAGTCATGCTGGTCACAGTCCACAAAATACAATTGCTGCAGGTATAAAGTGCAGGCACCTGCAGTAACATGGAAGGGTTTGGGAAGCTGCTGCAGATTTGTACAGATATCTTTAGGTTTTTGAATTTCATACCTGGCTGCAGCAGCAGCTTTTTTCAGTTGACATATGCTGGTAGGTTGCCTCCATTATTTTGGTTGCTTTGCAATTAAAAGCTGTTTGAAAGTGGCTGAAATTGTTCCAGAATCTCTACGTGTCTAGCCTCTGGATGGAGTCACGGAAGACAGAGCACTTGTACCTGTTTAGCCGCTTCAGTATAAACGGGTACAACTGGTTTGTTTGCAAGCGTAACCCAAGATTTTATACAGTCATTGCTTTCTTTGGCAAGAATTTTGGAATGGAGTGACACTTTTTTGTATGTGTGTTTATAATATAATATAATATATACATGCATTATTGGGTCATAGAGGGTGGGAAATGTATAGTCATGAAAAAAGTAAGTGTACCCAATTACTATTGACTATTTAACAGGCAACCATTCGATCTTCTTCCAGAAAGTACCTATAGATAAGTGACATTTTTTATTAAACTAAAATATCAGTGGATGCAATAGTGTATATGGTGAAAGTACACCTTTTTGTCTCATTTATAAGTCTTCATATCGTCTTTCTGAGGCATTGCTTGCTGGATTTATTTGTATTTCTAATAAGTATGGTGTTCCATTTCCAGGTCAAGCACACTTTGATATTGACTTTGCAAGCTGGCCAACTTGTCTTTGCTTATATGTTTAATGGAAAACTGCTACTCAACAAAACATTAAAGCAAGATGGATTACAAAAGCTTTTTCCTGACATGCTTTCAATGCATATTAAATTGGTGCAGTCTTGTTCTAACTGTAGATGAATGCACTTTGACACAGACTGTTGCAAGAGTTACCTGCGAATCCCTTGATGAAATTTTAGGGTTCTTGAAGACCTCGGCATCAGACTGTCTCATACAGGTTTGCATGCACATTTTAGGCCTGAATATAAGCCCCTTTTTACTATATATATATATATATATATATATATATATATATATATATATATATATATATATATATATATATATATATATATATATATATATATATATATATATATATATATATATACACCGTATTTTCCGGCGTATAAGACGACCCCCTAATTTTCCAGGAAAAATTTTGAATTTGGGATATACTCACTGTATAAGACTACCCCCTTCTTACTGTCTTTCTGGAAGCTGAGGGGGAGCCAGAACCGCTGACAGAAACAGGCTTTTTCAAATCTCACTGTGCCATTACATTACATTCCTCACTGTGCCATTACATTACATTCCTCACTGTGCCATTACATTACATGCCCAGACTGTGCCATTACATTACATGCCCAGACTGTGCCATTACATGCCCCCACATTGCCATTGTGCCATTACATGCCCCCACATTGCCATTGTGCCATTACATGCCCCCACATTGCCATCACTTGCCCCTCACATTGCCATTGTGCCATTACATGCCCCCACATTGCCATCACTTGCCCCCCACATTGCCATTGTGCCATTACATGCCCCCACATTGCCATTGTGCCATTACATGCCCCCACATTGCCATCACTTGCCCCTCACATTGCCATTGTGCCATTACATGCCCCCACATTGCCATTGTGCCATTACATGCCCCCACATTGCCATCACTTGCCCCCACTGTGCCTGAACTTGTTGCCCCCCCCCCCCCAGTGCAATAACACTCACTTTTTTCCCCAGCGCTGACAGTGTCCCATGCTGCGATCGCGATCGTGAATGATTTCAAAGCCGCGCCTTCACTGCAGAGTGTTCTGTGATAGGATGAACAAAAATCTTCCCAGCAGCGCCTCTGTTATGTTTCCCGCCTATCACGGACGTCTTCTCATCTCGTCCGAGGATGAGAAGGCATCTGTGATAGGAGGAACAAAGAACAGAGGCGTTGCTGGGAAGATTTTTGTTCATCCTATCACAGAACACTCTGCAGTGAAGGCGCGGCTTTGAAATCATTCACGATCGCGATCGCAGCATGGGACACTGTCAGCGCTGGGGAAAAAAGTGAGTACTGAGACTGTACCCGGCGTATAAGACGACCCCCGACTTTGGATGCATTTTTTTGCATCCGGAAAATACGGTATATATATATATATATATATATATATATATATATATATATATATATATATATATATATATATATATATATATATATATATATATATATATATATATATATATATATATATATATATATATATATATATATATATATATATATATATATATATATATATATATATATTCGTTGCCCGGTCTTCCTATCTTAACCTTTTGGGGAGGAAAATCATAGTAATATAAATATACCCATCTTTTATATAAGGGTGTAGGTAAGGGTTAATTTAACTGTCATATATTTTTATTTGGCATATAAGTAATATGTGTACCAGGTATTATTGAAATATCTCCAGGCGTACAGAAGTTATGTGGGAACATACATTTCCCATTGATTTGCATGGGACTTTAAACAAAAACCCCGACCCTCACAAATGGGGGTAGTTAAGGGATAAATTAACTATCCTATAGTTTAAGTGGACATATAAGTAACATGTCACCAAGTGTTATCGAAATATCTACAGCCGTTTGGAAGTTATGAAGTAACATGTATTTCCCATAGAGTTAAATGGGACTTTAAAGAAAAACCCCGACCATGGCAAATGGGGGTGGGTAAGGGTTAAACCACCTATCCTATGTTTGTTGCTGACATATAAGTAACATGTGTGCCAAGTTTCATGTTAATATCTTTAGCCGTTTGGACGTGATGCTGGAACATACATACATACATACATACATACATACACGTTGAGATATATATATATATATATATATATTTATTTATTATACAATTTTCTGAAAATGGAGAATATTTTGTTGGTACTTTTTGTGTCACATAATAGTGTACAACTGTACATGTTTATCAAACAAAGCTTCAGTATTTCTCCTTCCTTGATTTTCACGGAGGTGCTTTGAGGGGGGGTGGCAAAAAAAAGCTGCCCCCTTAGCAATATATGTATATATGACAATGTCGGCAAGGACTGACTCTCCTCTGAAAAGCAATCTATGCTCTGCACTTTTTCAGAGGAGTTTGACATGCAATGAAGAGGCAATATGTAGACATTGGCGCACAGCTCTATCATAAAACCATGGAGGTTTAGGAGATATTTCCAGCACCTACAGGTAGGCCTTAATATAGGCTTACCTGTAGGTAAAAGTGGTTGTACAGGGTGTGTTTTTTTTCAATCTGTGAAATCCCTTCTTTCTAAAATTGGTTGCCACTACCAATCGAGTAATATTCCTCCAGATGGTGCTAGCAGGAATGTGATTGATTGGCTTTGGCTTTAGCAGTGGCCAATGACAGTCCTCTTCCTCCTGGAAACAGAGACCGCCCCCTGCCCTCTAAGAGAACTGCACCCAACCTCTAGCTGCAGGTGGCATTCAGATATTCCCCACCCCCCCCCCCCCCACACACAAAGTCAAGGACGTCCTATGACGTCCTCCCAGGATGGGAGATCCCATCTGTGGGTGTCATATGACTATGGGCAAGTAATGAAGTGTTTTAATTGATAATATTGTGTTTTAAAAAAAAAAAAGAAAAAACACTCCATACTTTTAGGAAAATTCTTCCTAAGAGTGTTTGCTTTCCACAGTGGGGGCTATCACTGTTGTTCTTCAGGGCCTCCAAAAATGTGATCGCTAGTCGGGAAATTAGATGCGTAATTCCATTCTTGGGAGGCATAGCAGAATGTGTAATTTTATAAGTATGCCTATGCTGCATGTGAGAAATCTCTCTCTGACCTGAAGTGTAGCAATACCTACCTTCTGGGACTGCCACCAAATTCTAAAGAGACAGGTCCACAAGGCGGCATGCACCTTGTTGGATTTAACTCTGTGTGTTTGCCCATTTATCAAAGTGACTGGATTTCTGGAGTTTAGTTTGAACCACTTTCAGGCCATTATACCAGGATCATGGTTGCAGCTACAGCCACAGTCCTTGTATTGTTGTTTTTAGGCAAAGAGTTGCTATCTGGCAAAAGTAGTCTGAGCGGCTACACAGCCACTTGATCACTTTTACAGGTGACGGAATGGGGTCCTCCCATTGGGGAGTCTGGTATCAATGTGACTGGTGGCATCAGCTTCCATGCACACAGTGGGAGGAACAACGTTGGTTCCTCTCAATGTATGGTGTCAGAAACTGCAACAGATGAAAATGTCATCACTTTTGGTTTATTTACAAGCCACTACTGGCTTTTACAGCATCTGATCAAACAAATCTCTGTTTTGATTCAAGTGCTTTTGAGGCAGAGGAGAGATCCTGGGGTCCAATAGACCCCAGGTCTCCATAAGAGCATCTCTCGTGGCCCATGCTTATCACAAGGCATGAAAACACAACAAAATACACTGGCGCTGAACAATGGTAGTATAATTAAAAATAAAAGCCTTATTTCTCTTAGAGAGGGTGTATAAGGGAGAGACCAGAGCTGCAAAAGAAAATATGGTACCCGGAAGTACCAAGGAGACATAAGAATACACTCAAAATCAGCGCTCATGGTTCTCAGAAAATTAACAAAGTCCATTTATTGGTGGATACAGTCCAAACAAAAAAGTAAAGTAAATAAAAATAGTCCATGTATGGTCATGAAGCAAATTTGGGATAAATACAGTGTATGAAGTACAATCAGCAAACAACTGCCAAGGAGCACAAAGGGTTATGGTCTCCAGAGCTCAGAGAGCAGTTCCTCAGATGGGAGAGAAACAGCAAACAGTACCATCTGAGGAACTGCTCTCTGAGCTCTGGAGACCATAACCCTTTTGTGCTCCTTGGCAGTGGTTTGCTGATTGTACTTCATACACTGTATTTATCCCAAATGTGCTTCATGACCATACATGGACTATTTTTATTTACTTTATTTTTTTGTATGAACTGTATCCACCAATAAATGGACTTTGTTAATTTTTTGAGAACCTTATCACAAGGCATGTTCATCTCTTGTAATGGCAATAAAGTTGATTAAAAAAAAAAAATTACAAAAGGAGTAAAATGCGTGCACGTAGGCCCCATACGCATATGTAAACAGCGATCACATATGTGAGGTAATACTGTGAACGACAAAGCGCGAGAGCAATGCTTTTAGTGCCAGACCTCCTGTTTAACTCAATCTGTAAAGGCTTTTTAAAGCATCTCCCATGAATAATTTAATGTACAATATTTTGTCACCATTATGCAAACGTGACTAAAGGAGAGCCGATCGGGGGCTCTTCTGATGGGGGGGGGGGTATATGCTGTTTATCAGCGCAGCCCCCCCGCGGATGCCCACACTGGATCACCAGGGAAGGGGGCAACGTGTGGATGGCCAGGTATGTACCCCATGGTCATCCACATATGAAAAATATTCACTATAGATGCCATTCAGTGGCAACATGGGCACTGACTGTCAACAATATAAAACAAGTGATGCCCATCAGTGCCGCCTTATCAGTGCAACCATATCGGTGCCCGTAATTGAAGAAGAAAACTTCCGTATTTACAAAACAAATTCACAGAAAAAGGAAACGTTTTAAATTTTTTTTTTTTTTTTTTTCAACGTTTTTGGTCTTTTTTTGTTGTGCAACAAATAAAAATCGCAGAGGTGATCAAATACCACCAAAATAAATCTCTATTTGTGCAAACAAAATGATAAAAAAAATTCAGTACATTGTAGCATGACCGCGCAATTGTCATTCAAATTGCGACAGTGCTGAAAGCTGAAAATTGGCTTGGGCAGGAAGGTGTGTAAGTGCCTGGTAATGAAGTGGTTCAAAATAACTAAACAGTAAAGTTAGGCAATTTTTTTTTTTTTTGTGTGTCTAATATGAAAGAAGATATTGGGAGAATCGTGATCTTTATTCTAAGCAAAATAATGATTCTCATTTTAACCAGAATCGTGCACCCCTATTTTTTTTTTTTTTTTATGAAAAGCCTACCTTAGAACAGGGACTGCTGCAACATCATCGTACACCGCTGTAATGGGCGACATGTCTCTAGAATGTTACTTCTAGGTTTGCGGGCTCCAGGGCTGTGATTGGCCTGAGCTGTGATGGTGTGACTCCTGCGCATGTACGAGCACAGGCCTCGACAAAATCCGGGCGCCAGGTCTCAATTGCAAAAAGAAAATGTGACCTGGAGAAGCTTAGGGCTGCAGAAGGTTGCAAAGCCGCGGCCTCAATTACCGTCTGGCGCGGGGCACGATCGCGGCGGGCCCGCCGGTAATTGAGGCTGCGGCTTTGCGGCCTTCACAGAAGGTAGCTGAGGCCTGCAGAAGGAATCTAGGAGTGGCCATCTTGTGGTGGCCGTTGGCATTACAGATTACATTACATTAGAACTGCTGTTTTTTGCTACTTGTAATGTGTTTTTTCACTGCCATCTCCTTCCCTCTAATTGGAACCCCCAAACATTATATATATTTTTTTATATCTATCTATCTATCTATATAAAATGGCGGTCGTTGCAATACTTTGTCACACCGTATTTGCGCAGCGCACTTTTTTGGGGAAAAATACTTTTTATTAAAATTTTTTAAAAAGGTGTAAGACAACAGTAAAGTTAGCCCAATTTTTTTTATATTGTGAAAGATAATGTTGCGCTGAGTAAATTGATACCCAACATGTCACGCTTCAAAAATGCCTCCGCTCATGGAATGGCGACAAACTTTTACCCTTTAAAATCTCCATAGGCGACGTTTTAAAAATTCTACAGGTTGCATGTTTTGAGTTACAGAGGAGGCGGACGATTACGGGTGTCAGCGGATGTTCATCCGCTGACACCCGCAATCTCATTGGGACCAATGTATGTCCCTTTTTCATTTTATTCACAAAGACCAAACACCCACCTAGCAGGAGAAAATATCAGACGAGCTACACTTCTAGCCTATACCTGCTGCATCCCCTCATGCTTCATTTCTCTAGACATACACAAAGTATTTGCTACACTGTCCTGGCCATACCTCCACTCCATCCTACAGCGCTGGGGGTTTGGCTCACACTTTCTACAATGGGTCTCTGCCCTGTACCAAAACCCCCAAAGCATATGTATCCTACTACAGGTTTCGCTCAGACCCTTTCCCCATTGAATGCGGCACTCTCCAAGGTTGTCCTCTTTTTCCCACTCATTTTCGCCCTAGCGATTGAACCTCTTACCCTTCTAATCCGCTCCAACCCAAATATCCAAGGCCTGGAACTAGGCGAACACCAGCATAAACTATATGCTGATTACATCCTTATCTTTCCTCCCTGAACCTGATAGCCATACTCCCCTTTTTTTTTTTTTTTGCTTTGGACAATTATCTGATCAACCAGCAAAAATCTACAGGACTAAACATTTCTCTTCCTCCAGCCCTATAGTCCAACCTAAGCGCAATTCTCCCATTACCTTGGGCCACCTCACACATCCCATATTCAGATGTCAAATTTACAGCTAACCCCTCTGATCTATTTTCAGCCAACTACCCACTCGTGCTGTCGCACCTCTCTTATGTCCAAATGGTCCTGCCTATCCTTAGCCTGGTTGGGCCGAATAAAAGTGCTAAAGATGTCCATTCTCCCCAAGATCCTCTACCTCTTCCGAGTACTACCAATACAGGTCCCATCCTATTTCCTGTGTATTCTACAGCGAAAAGCCTTACACTTCTTCATATGGGGGAGATTAAACCTCGCCTACCTCAACCAACTCTTTACACACAGCTTCCTAAATACCACTCAACTAGGGAAACGCCTCTGTGTAGCCCTTGAATCTGTAGATTTGTGACCGCCCCCCCCCCCCTACAGCTAACCTTCTTTGGTTAATGCCCGACAACGCACCATCACCAACCCTATTGCCAAACACAGCCTATCCATATGGGACAGAGTCAAACGTCGCTTTAGTCTACACAACCCACTCCTATCCTTTATCCGCAATCTCTCCTTCTATCCAGCTTGGACCTCCCCACCCTTCTTCTTGGTCTGATCCCAGGCAGGCCTACTGTGCACTTGCCACTTTTTTACAAATGGTACAATTGCGCTTTTTCTAGTATTGCGTGACCTTCATAACCTCCCTTCGTCATAATTTTTTTAGGTATGTGGTCTCATCTCAGACCTCTGTGCCCTTCTCCTAACATACTCAACCTCCTTCCCACCGGCATACACAAGCAAGTGGAAAAGTGACCTCAACTTAACTCTTGATCTAGCCGATTGGGCACATATATGGCAGGCGACTAAATCGGCCTCGCCCAATATTGTAGCCTTGGAGACCAACTACAAAGTGCTCACCAGATGGTATTTGGTCCCCACCAGGGGGGCCAAATTCTCCCCCGAATACTCCCCTACTTTTTGAGGCTGCACCCACACCATGCACACATTTGGTGGAAATGCCCAACAGTGCAAGCATTCTGGACCATCATATTCAAGATACTTTCTACCCTATTGAAGATACCAATTCACCCCACAAAAGCTCTCCTGAACAACAAACCCTTGACTGTAACTGACTGCCAATTCAAACTCCTATTTGGTACCACTGCAGCCAAGCAGACCATTGCTAAAGCCTGGAAAACCCCATCTCTATGCCTTTTAGCAATGAAGCACAGAATCGCTCAAGCAATGGTCCATGCCAAGATTGAGGCAGTCCTCCTGGACAAAGTTTCTGCTTATGAAAAACTATGGAGACGTGAATTACTCAGTTCTTGCCCCCTGACTTCAATGACGCTCCTCTATTGCCATGACCTTTCATGTTGCATGGAACATACAGTCCTGGTCCTCTCTAGGGACCCCTATTACTTATTTTTATTTTTTCCCCTCCTTCTCCTTGTCCTCCTCCTCCTCCCCCCCCCCCCAACCCGCTTAACTACTTAACTCAGGGCTCGACAAATCCCGGTCGCCATGGCGACTAGAAATGGGGTCCTGGCGACTTGGCTTGTGAGCTGGCACCATCTGGTGGTGAGCCGTTGGTATTACAAGTTATTACCACCAGATGTGTGAGCTGGCGCCATCTGCTGGTGGCCGTTGGTATTACAAGTTAAGCATTACAAGTTAAACAGCAATTCTAATGTAATTTTTCACTGCCATCTTCTTCCCTCTAATTAGAACCCCCAAACATTATATATATTTTTTATCCTAACACCCTAGAGAATGAAATGGCGATCGTTGCAATACTTTCTGTCATGCCGTATTTGCGCAGCAGTCTTGCAAGCGCACTTTTTTGGGGAAAAAATTACTTTTTTTAATTAAAAAATAAGACCACAGTAAAATTATCCCTATATATATATATATATATATATATATATATATATATATATATATATATATATATATATATATATATATATATTATGAAAGATCATGTTACGCCGAGTAAATTGATACCCAACATGTCACGCTTCAAAATTACTTCTGCTCGTGGAATGGCGTCAAACTTTTACCAGTTAAAATCTCCATAGGCGACGTTTAAAAAAAAAATCTACAGGTTGCATGTTTTGAGTTAGAGGAGGTCTAGGGCTCGAATTATTGCTCTCGCTATACCAATCGCGGCGATACCTCACATGTGTGGTTTGAACACCGTTTACATATGCGGTCGCTGCTCACGTATGTGTTCGCTTCTGCGCGCAAGCTCGTCGGGACGGGGCGCGTTTTCTGGCTCCTAACTTTTTTAGCTGGCTCCTAGATTCCAAGCAAATTTGGCAACCCCTGACTTAACTACTTAACTACTATATCTCGCCCGAGATTACAAATATCTTTAGTTCTTCTCTACCCCCTCCCTAGACTACCTCTACAGCCTAGTTTTCAATTATGAGGGGTTCACCCTCTTTACCAAATGTGTTTGTCAAATCCATGTGTCACTGCAAAGACGGCCTCTCCTTTTATTTGAACATGGCCATTGCCGACAATGGGGTGCAATTTGTCATGCAATTTGACCTGTCAAATCGCATAAGTCACTCCAATGTGAACGAGAGCTTGGTAAGCAAGGTTTTTAATTTGCTTTTTTAAGTTCTCAAGATCTAGTTTTTAGAACCTCAACAAAAATCATATAGTTCATATTTATACAGGAATACAGTAAAACCTTGATTTGAAAGTAGCTTGGTTAAAACAACATTTTTAAATACGTTTTGACCTTGATCTACATGTAGCGGCATGTCACAACTGAGTATAAAAGAGAAGAGGCACCTTAAGTGTAGCAATATGGTTACATTTAATAAAGGTGCAACATATTGCTACACTTAGAGCTGCCTCTCTTCTCTTTTATACTCTGTAGCTCCTGCTGGATTTTGCTCCTAATTGTAGCTATCACATTGATTTTAATTCTTCTTCTTTTTTTTCCCCCTCAATATGGACTATAAACGGAAGGATTTATGAATAAATGGTTGTGGGGTGAATCATTTGAGTTTCCATTATTTCTTACGGGGAAATTTGCTTTTGATGTAAAAGTGCCTTGGATTACAAGCATGTTTCTGGAACGAATTTTGCTCTCAATCCAAGGTTTTACTGTATTGAACTTTTTAAGAGGATTCACGCACTGCATAACTGTAAGCTGTTTTGTAGAGTCAAACACCAAGTCACCAGCGCCAACACATTTTTTATTTATTTTTTGACAACTAGTAAAGGGCTAGATTCAGAGACATGGTTTTTACTGGTGTCTGGGAGAGTTTTTCATTTTCCCTGCCCACCATTGGGACTTGAGTAGTAATAAAACACTCATATGGGTTTTAGTGTTCTTGTGATGTATTACATTCTCAGCCTCACCAGGCATAGTCCTAGTCCCAGGGGCAGGTTGCCTTTTGCAGTTAACCCTTTACACCAGGGATCCTCAAACTACAGCTCTCCCAGCTGTTGTAGAACTACACATACCATGAGGCATTGCAACACACTGACGTTCACAGACATGACAGGCATGATGGGTATTGTAGTTCCCGAACAACTGTGCACTGTGCATTGTTCACAGCATCTGATGTTACAGCTCTGTTGCATTCCTGTCTGGTAAAGATGATGTATGGGGTGTATAGGAAAAAAACCCTACATACTTGCCTCCATGCTGCAGCATCAGTCTGGCGCTGCAGCTGTCTCCTGCTAACTCTAACTATCACATGACTGCTGTTGGCTCGGTTCTCGGTCCTCTGAGCAGACTGGAGCACCAGACTGCGGAGGGGCAGGCGCAGGAAAGGCTTGTGAACAGGGTATTTCTGATTGGCTCGGCTCCGGTTTTCATTTTTCCCTTACAGCATTCAGAATTTGTGAACCCCCCTACCAAACCATATATTGTCTGAAAGCATAGAACCAGTAGAATAAAAAAGTGCTACTGATTCTTAAGGCCCTGCAATTTTTATGCAAATTTGTATCAAATCACGATTTAAAAAACAAAACCCTAAAATCTTTATTTGCACACATAAACATAATATAACTTGCGTAATTCCTGTTAAATTTCTACTAAGGCCTCGTTCAGTGGGGTGTAAGCCCATGGAGAGCCATGTTTACCTGCTTGGGGATACACAGGTATTCTTTGCATCCCTGTGCAAGCGGTCCTTTTCTTGTGACATGGGACACAGCAGCTGTAAGGACAGATCTGACATCCATGTGGGTGTAGGTGCATGGACCTAAATGCAGACAGGGGGAGTTCAGGGACATGCACCCACACAGATGTCAAGTTGGGAGCAGTGGCCGTGTCCTTGCAGCTGCTGCATCCCAATTGACATGAATAGGACTGTGTGCACAAAAATGCACAGAACACCTGTGCATTCCCGTGCAGCTGCTGTGACCCAACTGACATCAATGGGGATGCACGGAACACCTGTGCATCCCTTCGCAGCTAAACAGGGTCCTGTAGTGGTATGCCCTGCATTAACAAGGCCTTAGGCTTTGTTGAGACTTACGGATGGGGAGGGGTGGCATGCAGTTGCGGTGCATTTGTTGGCAAAAATGGGATTAAAATCGCTCCCTCAACGCTTCTCGTTAGCCTCTGGAGGGTAGCCTTGGGCTTTAGAGGCAAGGGTGATTTAAACGCCTAAATTTACCCTTGGGTCCCTTTCACACCGGCTGTGCGATCAGGTCAACCTGTCAGTTTTTCAGGCTGACTTGATCGGACCCTCCAGTCCGAATGATGGCATGGAAGATGGTGAACAAGGGGGGGGCACGGAAGGGGATGCCAGGCGGGGAAGGCATAATTTTAGAAAAAATAAATACACATTTACGTTGCAATTGCCGACCGGAGTGGCAGTGGAGAGAGCCGGCAATTGCAGTGGAACCACAAAGATCTGTGCTGGCGGGGGACATAATTTAGAAAATTTAACTCTGCAGTTACCAGCAGAAGTGGCAGTGGGGGGGGGGGGGGAGCCTAGGAATTGCAATGGATCCATGGAGATTCATGCTGGGGGAGGGGGGGGGGGGACTGAAGCTGGAGGGGTAAAAACTTATGCTGGGGGGACAGAGCGGGCATTTTATGTAGTGCAGAAGGCAGAAAAGCAACGGGTGACCGGTAGAGAGGCAGCGGCGGTGGAGGGGGGTGTCATTTTAGCTGACTAACTCTGATCAGCGGCTTATTGGCTACTAATCGGAGCTATTGTTTTGTTCCGCAGAGTCTGCTGAACATTTCTGATATAAGTTTATGGTCACCGAAGTGACCATGAGCTTATAACGGTGCAGGAATGTAGGTCTGTATGGCGTACGGACTTGGCCACCTGCAGACACTTCGGTAGCTCTGTACCGTTCTGGCAGTAAAAGGGTTAAAGGTTTAACATGGTGAGAGAAATGTTTTGCATCTTTTTCTGTCACTAGAGAAATGGTCCTATTTCAATAATACATTTATATACCAGTAAGTCCAAACTATAATATTTCCAACCCTGGTTATGTTTTGGCTATATTTTTAAACCTGGTTAATGGTATGTGATAAAGAAAATGGTAATGTTTAAAAAAAAAAAAAAAAAAATATTTAGTGACTCAAAACTTATGAGTGGCATTTTGGTGAAACTGTACTTATAAGAGTCACATTATGGTGGAATGTACAAGGAATTTTACTTATCTTGAATTTTATTTTTACAGAATTCTTCAGGGACTGCTTACAATTACTGCTTTTGCCTGTTTGACGAAGAATAACTTAAAATTTGTAATTTTTGTAGCCTTGCAGACATATGCAAATCCAGCACTAGTGACAGGTAGCAAATCTTTAAATGCCTCAAGTACCCAGGGGATGAAAGCAAACCTTCAATCCCAAGGGTTTGAGCCCCTAGGTGAAAGATAATATGTCAATCTGGATTACCTAGGTGCTATAGATGTTTGCCAGGCAAAAACTGCGATTCCCTACAAATAAAATGGGAAAAGTTTGCCCTTGGCCTAATGTAAGAGTGGTAAATAAGAGCCTGAACACGTGTTGCAGCATATTCTAGCACGATGGCTTCTAATAAGCAGGGACATTTGGAAACTACTACTTTAATCATATATGTTCATTTTAATGTTGTTCTGTATAAAGTGAAGTGGAAATTTTACAATAATCGGACAAATTACTGATCATATCAGAAACATTACACACACACACACACACACACACACACACACACACACACACACACACACTCTCCTGTCCCAGGATCCAGTGATGTGGCCCCACAAACCCTCGATACTCTTCTCCTCTCGCTGGCATTACAACTGTGGGCATCCGGCTGCGACAGCTTGCGGCTTCACAACCAGGTTCGCGCTGTGCCTCCTGAATGGTTGGACAGTCTTCTGGGACTAATCCCAGAAGATTGCGGGGAGGGGGAGAGGAGAACTTCTACTCAGGTCACCTAGGCCAGTGGAAGAATACGTACCGGCCTAAACTGAGGGGGGAAAAAAATCGTTTTTTTTATATATTTTTAGGGGATATTAATTATAGCAAGAAGTAAAAAATATTCATTTTTTTCAAAATTGTCGTTCTATTTTTGTTTATCGCAAAAAACGCAGAGGTGATCAAATACCACCAAAAGAAAGCTCTATTTGTGGGAAAAGGACGCCAATTTTGTTTGGGAGCCACGTCGCACGACCGCGCATTGTCAGTTAAAGCGACGCAGTGCTGAATTTACAAAAAGTGGCCTGGTCTTTGACCAACAATATGGTTTGGGGCTTAAGTAGTTAAATAAGACAACCGTAAAGTTAGGCCAATTTTTTTATTTTATTCTATTGTGAAAGATAATGTTACGCCGAGTAAATTGATACCCAACATGTCACGCTTCAAAATTGCGTCCGCTCGTGAAATGGCAACAAACTTTTACCCTTTAAAATCTCCATAGGCGACATTTAAAAAATTCTACAGGTTGCATGTTTTGAGTTGGAGGAGGTCTAGGGCTAGAATTATTGCTCTCGCTCTGCCAATTGCGGCGATACCTCGCATGTGTGGTTTGAATACCTTTTACATATGCGGGCACTACTCACGTATGTGTTCCCTTCTGCACGCAAGCTCGGCGGGACGGGGAGCGTTTTCTGGCTCCTAACTTTTTTAGCTGGCTCCTAGATTCCAAGCAAATTTTTTTTTTTTTTTTTTTTTCCATCATACTTGCCTGTTAAATCCTTTTTCTTTGAGTACATCACGGGACACAGATGTCCCTCCCCCTCTTTTTGATAATTAAAGGGACACTTAAGGTTCCCATTTAAAAAAAAAAAAAAACATGTTATACTTGCCTCCACTGTGCAGCTCGTTTTGCACACGTGGCCCTGAGCCTGGTCTTCTGGGGTCCCTCAGCGGCTGTCTTGGCTCCTCCATGCATAAGCTAACCCCCTTTTTGGGAAGCATTCTCCCAAGGGGGGTTAGCTTGCGGGCACGCTCCCATGATGCAGCCGGCGGCCATAGCCGCTGACTGTATAACACGGCCCCGCCCCCTTGTCATGCCGCATCAATGCATGTGATTTACAGCAGCGCAAGCCAATGGCTGTGCTGCTATTGATCTAGACAATCGACGGCCAAACTCTGAGGAGAAGAGGACGCTGGGGGACGCGCACAGCAGATTCGGGCTCAGGTAAGTAAAATGGGGGGGGGGGTGCTGGGGGGGCCCTCCTTGCCAGGTTTTTTTCCACCTTAAGTGCTTACTACAAAACTGAAGTACTTCCTGTATGGGAGGGGGTTATATAGGGGATCACTCCCTGTCTTAAGACTCTTTGGTCTACCAGTGTCCATTCACCTGGAGATGAAGTATAACCCAGTGAGTAAGGAATAATAGCCTCACTCTGTGTCCCGTGATGTACTAAAGGATTTTACAGGTAAGGATTGGTGAATTTTGGTTGGTTATTGGTCACCATGCATTGCATTTAGTACTTTGGTGCTTGCATTTTTATGGAATACAACTAATCAAATTCATATGGTGGGCATTATGAACCAAATTGGCGTGCGTGCGTGCGTGCGTGCGTGCGTGCGTGCGTGCGTGCGTGCGTGCGTGTGTGTGTGTGTGTGTGTGTGTGTTTTTTTTTCTTTTCTTTTTTTAGTATAATCATAAACTGCTCCTCTAAGCTAGGAAACCATGAGTATATACAACCATGATTTTATTTACTTGCAGTCTAATTTTTTTTTTTTTTTTTTTTTCAGATAAGATTTCTTTGTAAAGCCTGAATGCATAAGAATTTTCTTTTTTTGATGATTGATTGTTTTTTTGTTTTGTTTACTGTCAACAGGCAACATGGGCTTGCATGCCACTAAAAGGTGAAATTGTAAGTCTAGAAAGTAACAACATAGATGACATTTTAGGTAAGTGATTCTCTACTTAACATAAAATGCTTGCTTATGTAGAAGTCCTCCTGCACATGACCCTTTAGCTGCATATGTGTAAAAAAAAAAAGTGTCCTATAAACCCTGAAAACTGCAGCAGCTCTAAGATGAGATAAACACAAAAAAAGACAATAAAATATGGGTGCTGTGCTCTGTAAACAAATCTAAGTGACAATAGTGAAAAATATTACCATATGGGAGTCAAAACTAATGTCGCGTACACACGATCAATCAAACCGATGAGAACGGTCTCATCGGACCAAACCGATCGTGTTTAGGCCCCATCGGTTATTTATCCATAGGTTAAAAAAAAAAGCAATCTTGTTTTAAATTTAACCGATGGATTCCTAACCGATGGGGAAAAAAACGATCGTTAGTAGGCACAACCATCGGTTAAAAAACCACGCATGCTCAGAATCAAGTCGACGCATGCTTGGAAGCATTGAACTTCGTTTTTTTTCAGCACGTCGTTGTGTTTTACGTCACCGCGTTCTGACACGATCGTTTTTTTAACCGATGGTGTGTAGACACGACTGACCATCAGTCAGCTTCATCGGTTAACTGATGAAAACGATCCATCAGACCGTTCTCATCGGATGGACCAATCGTGTGTACGCGGCATTAGGGTTGTTGAGTGCCAACAACATGAACAAATGTCCTTCAAAGTATTGCTGATGGGCAATAGACTAACACCAAGTATTTGGAGTCCTCATGCAAATGACAAATTCACAACAACATCCAAAGTGTATCGGCCACTGTATAAAGTGCACGCTTACCAGCTATCACAAGCTGGATTGCTTGTGGCTAATACCTAGCCAGGGCTTTTGTCTCTAGGGATGGCAAGCAGTGACTCGGACCAGAACAGCCTCCAAACACCATTTGTAGTCAGATGGACATATATTGTCCTAGAAGCTCAAAAGGATCCATGGTCCTCGATTCTTGTTATCACGATAATACAAAGAAAATGGGTAAAAGCAGACTGCTGTCGGTTGAAGGAATATCTCCCTCTATTTTCGGCAAACGCTGCGCGCTCTCTAGGAACTTCCTGTGACCGTTGCAGTGACATTAACGCGCATTTCAAAATGGGGGGGGGGGAATTTTCCTATATCGGGACACAAGAAGTCTTACATTTTTTGTTTAAACTTCTGCCTACAGGAATATTAGACACTGGTATACAAAAAAATACTGTAGGCTAGTCAAGGATAACACCTCAGATTATTAGCATGCCTCAGTTTTGCTAGTGCCATCCTGCTGTTGTAAAAACTGACCTATTTTGATAGCACTTTTTTCTTCAGTCAAGACTCTTCTCTAAACCACTGTTGGAGGCTCTCCCTCTGATTCGCAGTGATCAAGTGAAGTCGTCCTGAGCTTAGCTTTGGACCTCCCTACATCTGTACCCTGCTGGACTGAACATTGCAGGGCAAACTTTGAACTGAGCTTTAGCAACAGGATTTTGCATGGAGCACTTTCCATACTTGGTTCTGGGTAAGGGAACTGTGGAGTGCTTTCCTGAGCTGCTGGTATTGCCTTTCCTCTTGTCCTTGTCTCTGAAGCCTAACTTTTTAATAGGTCCAAGCACCAGGAGCTCTCCCAATGTTGCTCCTTGCTGTGTGGCCATCGTTTCATGTTTTTCCGCAGAAGGGGTTAACTGGCGTCCTCTGGGTGAAGTGTTGTATGCTCCACACTTTTTCCCGCTGTACGTTGGGAAGGCATCTCCCCACTGCTGCTCATGTTTGCAAAGAGCTCCTTCTAAGAATTTTGCTAGCCTTGTATCCATTTTTTGAGGATTTTGTTCAGAAGTGGTTCATACCCATTGTGGATCTAAACAGCTGGCATAGTGGCAGTTAAGTCCTCCATAAGAGTATTATGCAGACATGCTCTGCATTCTCTCTCCCATCTTGCAGCCTAAAAGAAGCACTGTCCTGTTATGACTGCTGCTTCTTTGATAACTAGAGAATTATCCAGTTTCTGGTCTGGTTCCATTACCTTTCTATGACCCTCATCATTGTTGGCTGCATTAATTTGTGGGTAAACAAGGTATTTTCCTGACTTTGGGTCTAATAGTTCTCTGTTAGTCTAGTCCTGCAACAATGGGTGGCCTCAAGCCATACTCTTACTATTAGCAGTAGGGCCGAAACAACTAATCGATTATGAAATTAATCGATTACATACATACATTTTCATAATCGATTAATCGGCCAGTAATATAATGGGGTTACAAAAACTAAAATTAGCCCTTTATATTACAAAAAAAGCAAATTGCTACTGTAAATATTACTTTCATTGTCCCACAGTAAAAAAAAAACCTTACAGTAGTGATTATTTGCTCTTTTTGTACTTATTTTTGTTTCTTTAACCCCATTATGTTACTAAACATCTCAGGCCTGGGTCACGCCTCTGCTTTTTGCAGAAACACACTACAGTTCATTTATATGTTTTCCTATGGGACACGTTCACATCCATAATTTTCTTTCAGCTGCTGCGTATTTGGAAAGGGGCGGGGACTTTAACTTTTTTTTTTTTTTTTTTGGTTCAATATACTTCAATGGAGAAGCTACAGAAATGTAATGTGTTTTTGCGGCAATTTGTGTTTTTTGTAATCTGCCCAACAACAAATTGGCCCAAATCTTTTTTTCTTAAAGCTATTATTTGATTTAATCGAAACAATAATTGGCCAACTAATCGATTATGAAAATAATCGTAATTAGCAGCCATTTCTCAGCCTTCCTAGGAGGGACCGACACCTGCAACATAGGCCCTGGGACCCCCTCTTCCTGTAGGTCATTCCTAATATCCACCACAACATTTGTATTGGTCTGTGTGCAGGTAATGCAAAAATCAAGCAAGGGTTCTAAACTTACTCTGGTGCACTCTTGCCACTGAATCTGCTACTGTACTTAGGACTCAGAGTGAAAGGGAATTGGCCTGCGGTTCCAGGCATTCTTATAGAGCTGTAGCTATAAAGACCTTTTCGATTACATTTTGAGGACTCCCTGCTAATGCGTAAGAGCTTTTTTCTTTTCCAAGGAGTTTGTTGATAAGTGCTCTCTACCCACTGTATACATTCCTGTCATACACCTTTTACAAACCTACCATCAAACGGGTTCATGATGTTCTTTTTAAGGTTGCCTAAAACTTGGGTATTCATAGCAGCTGTACTACAGCTTCTATCGAGGGGAGGACCTTTCTGTAATCCCCTCGGCCTCCATTTTTTAAATTTAGTAAGGCTCCACATCTGTTGGTTTTCTATTTGGCTTTGCCCACCCCTCATTTCTGGTGCTTTTGGACACCCCACATGTCAAAGATTTACTACAGTCTCTCAATATATGATAATGAAATTAAGATTTTTGTACTTCCTGTAAAATATATTTTAGGTCCATTGAGTCCCACCCTTCTGTGTGGTTGGCTTTATGTACTTCTTGCTCACAAAACAGCATGGCAGTTGGAGGTGGGGTTATATAGGGGCTGGCTTAAGTGTTTTTGTATAGCCCACATGCCAAAGACTTGCTAAAGTCTTGTGTCCTCCAATAAACTTGATCTGTATTCACATGGTTGCATTTGCCCATGCTGCATAAAGACACTATTTCTGGTCTCAGATGTCCTAGAGCTGTATACTGCCACCCATAGACATGAATGAGTGAAGATGACTGTACACAGCTATGTGCATGCACATAGACGTAATCTACCAAGCACACTTTATTTGCAGTCGGTGAGCTATGTCTGTGCATGTGCTACTTTATGGAAATGGCGGCTTACAGCCCCCTTCGCCCATTCATGTCTATGGGCGGCTGTACGCAGCTCTAGGACACCAGAGATAGGCAGTGTCTCTAAACTGCACAGGCACATTCGCCTATGTGCGTGTAACCTATTACTGTCATTTGTGTGTTTTGTGTAAACTTTGTTTAAAAAATAAAAAATCGAGACATATGAGCGCTTTCATATTTTTGTAGTGTTTACAAAATAAAAAGCTTATTTTTTTTTTCTTTCTTTCCTCTAGGTAATGCAGATGTCGCTTTAGTTAATTTTTATGCTGACTGGTATGTGCTTAATTTTAAATCTCAAACTACTATTTTTACATATGTATATTTCTGTAATGTTAGTATTTATTTTCTGATCCTGAAAATCGACGTAAATTTCTGAATGTGTTTCACAATCCCTCATTGTCTTTGTAAATTAGGATTCATACGTCAAGCTTTTCCAGTATATGCATTCTTTTCTTTACAGAAGTATTTACATTTAGTCTTTTGAAGGTGATCATTTATCAAGGTGTAGTCGGCAATGGTAAATCGCATTCAACTGGACTTGTTCTGTAATGTTAAAGATGTTTGCTGCTTATACAAACACTTTTTCTTTCATTTACAATTAGTCTCTCATACTGAACATACCTTGGAATTTATAGCAAAACTGGTAACTATTGCCTTAACCTATAAATATAGAATGTGTCATGACAGATTTTGATCATCCAAGAATATGATGTGAGGTTTGAAATTTGTGAAACCACACTGTTCTGATTACTTAATCCAATTTCATGGTGCCTTGATATCTGCTGATAATCATTTGAGTTGCAGTACATGACTAAAGATGTACTTTGCCATTTAAAAGGGCTTTATATGTAGATGACAGGCTCCCAATTATTTTGGCATGGTTTGTGACGTATTTGGCTTCCTTCAGGCCTGTCAAAGCTATTTTGGCTATAGTTCTGTAGATCACAGAAGTGCAGTCTGTTTTGACTTCCATCATCCATCCAGTCCAGGCTCAGGAAAGATCCCAACCATATGGTCGGGATTCACCCAGATGACTGGACCAGCACCTGACTCGGCGATCCACTGATAGCTTGAACCAGCCACTTCCTCCCCATCAGTCACGCTCTCCAGTGAGAATCGGAGACTAAGAGTTCTGGCTCTCTGCTCAGGGTGGAGGGGGAGAACTGATCAATCGCAGGCATTTGATCGCTCACTTCTCACTGCAGAACCAGCCCCCCCCCCTTTACAATCTTTTCTTTATTGCAGAGTTTTCCCGATTCTTTCATGTGACAAGTATAGAGTTCTCTGCTCACTCTGGCAGTCTGCCAAACCAGGCAGTCTGACAAGTTTTTAACATCGTCTGTGCTAGTAGATAAGTGTAAACTTTGTAACTCTTCCTTCTTACATTAAAGGGATACAACTTCTGTGTGTAAATGCAGGAAGTCTCCCCACTTAAAGTCTAAACCTTTTTCTGACACTTGTTTCTTACAAAGTTAAAATCCGAATTTTTGGGGAAAAAATACACTTCAATGAATAAAAAAAAAAATTAAACGGTTAAGTTAGCCCAATTTTTTTGTTTAATGTGAAAGATGTTACGTGAGAATCATGATCCATCTTCTAAGCAAAAGAATCATGATTCTCATTTTAGCCAGAATTGTGCAGCTTTAAGGTGGGTATAAATGTTTGGGTTTTGTCCCGAGTTGAGTCCTTTAGGCTACATTCAGACGAGGTGGACTCGCGGGCAGGGGCTTGTTGAGCGCCGCTGTCTCCTATGGAGAGATCGGATAAAAACAGCATGTCCGTTTTCATCAGATCTCACCTGATCCAATCCGCCATGGACGGAATGCCAACTTATCGCCATACATCTGATTTTTATTTTTTTACGCATTCAGTGGTGGTAAGATTACAATGACAGAGTAACCCATGTGGCTATAAATCCTGCGGGACGTTTGACTTATTATAACCGAAGAAGCTACTTGGGTATGTAAAGAAATGTCTTCAACATTTACAGAACACATTCAGTTGAAATACTGGGCGTTTACAATAATACAGTGGTTCCTTGGGTTATGAGCATAATTCGTTACAGAAAAATGCTTGTAATCTAAAGCACTCGTATATCAAAGTGAGTTTCCCCATAGGAGTCAATGGAAACCTTAATTTGTTCCACAGTGACTACTATTGTATGCAGTCCTGCATGTGGGGGGGGGTGCATCGGACGCACTCAGACCGCTCGGATGCACTCGGAGAGGCTCGGAAACGGAGTGCTGAGTGTCACTGGCGCCCCCACACCTCTGGCCAAATGCGGTACTGCACACCCCAGAGGCTCGAATCCTGCTCGTCTTGCGAGACGATGCCCGCCAAGCAAGCCAGATTTTTATTTTATTTTTAAATGGCTTGTATTGCAAAATGCTTGTAAACCGCGTTACTCGCAATCCAAGGTACTACTGTAATTTGACTTTTGACATCAAGTGGAAACGGTTCTATAATTTGGATCTGCCAAAACACTGTCCCAAGGAACAAGTAAAAAAACAAAAACAAATTCTTCTGCGGGAGTAAACACATTTATGGGACTTGGTTATGTTTTGCTAGTTCATGTGTGTGATTCTACCTATGCCTTCATTTTGGAGAGAATGACAAATTTTAAGGCCAAGTTTAGATGTGTGGCAGACCTTACCAACCCTCTGAAAAGCGGCCTGCTGTGCACTGCTTTTCAGAGATGTTTGATAGGTGGGGAGAAAGCGATATGTTTCCTTTTCACGGCGCGCACTAATCCTGTAAATGCCATGTTTTTCAGGCAGTACAGGCATCAAAACGTAGCCTATCCAATTGAAAAAGGCCACTCTGCAACCACATGTAATGCATGCATTTGCAGCACAGTGGCATGAGTTTGCAGAGTGGTCTTTTTCACTTTGATAGGCTACGATTTGATGCCTGTACTGCCTGCTGAACGAGGCATGATATAGGGCGATACAAACAGAATAAACTGCTCTTAACTTTAGGAGAAAATTTACCTTGCGTCACACTATATATATCTATATATATATATATATATCTCTATCCTTCTTTTTTTTTTTTTTTTTTTAATGATCTCATGCAGCTGTATATTATGTTTGATAGATTTTCAGAAACGGAACATTGATTCTGACCAGGTCATTTTGGCGGGATTCACACCTATGCAGTTTTAGTGCTTTTTGCAGATTTGCATTACAGAACGTGTTCCATAGGAAACCATGTTCAATGGACTGTAGTGCAAATCTGAAAAATGCAAAAAACACTAAAACTGCATAGGTGTGAATCCAGGCTTGGAGTGCCCCTGGACAGTCTTGCATGGAAGGTAGAAGTAGGGCTGCAAAATATCCATCTTGTTGACTATCTCTATCACTTTCGTTGGGCATTTTAAGTATTTGCGTTTTTGATACTGTTTTTTTTTTTTTTTTTTTTCCCCTCCAACTTTTTAGTTTTTTTGCTCTAGATAATCAACTTTCAAGCATAGTGTTTTGTGTAAAGTCAGAGAGAAAGAAAAAGTCTTACAAATTTGCATTGTTTACAAGTGAAAGGGGTTAAATAAGCATAACTTTTATACGTTTACCATATTTCTCAGATAACTGTCTAATAGTCTAGCATCTTTACACATTTCATGTACAACATAGTCCAAGCAGTACTTTTTTTTATTTTTTTTATTACTATGCCACATTTGAGCTTGATGGAAACCAAGCGGCTAAACTTTGTTTTCCATATTTTTATTTTTTCGGCAGGTGCAGATTCAGTCAAATGCTGCACCCTATATTTGAAGAAGCTTCCAACATAATTAAAGAAGAACATCCTGATAAAAGTAACGTTGTCTTTGCAAGAGTGGATTGTGATCAACATTGTAAGTGTTCTGTTAATTTAAAACTGGCATAACCTTTTATTTGTGCTTTATATGCAAATACTGTAAGTTTTTATATTGGGACAGTTCAAGTAACCAACACGCGAAACGCTCGCCAATCCTGATATTCTAGCACATGAAAAGCCCATCAGTTGTACACACTTTCTTTAAAGGCCTATTCATTGCCAATCAGTTTACTGAAGTCACACACTGTATCATAACCATATGAAAGCATTATTGTGGGAGGAGCCGCCTCATAAGAGGGCCCTCTAACAGATGGACAAGATCGTGCGTATCATAACCATGTATTAGAAATTGACCATGTTTTCTATGATTTTTGTGTAGTATACTGGGACTGGCTTTCTAAACTGCCTACCACAGCTTGGGTGTGATTTACATGAGTAGCAGTGAAGAGATCCTCAAATGACACCTTTTTTATCCCTGAAATGAAACTGCTTTTTTGAATAGCAATAAATGTAATTTGGCCATAAATCGTCAAATCTAGACGGTCGGTCCTACAGCAGTGCAAACCCAGGCTCTTTTCATTACACTCAAAGCTATACAATAAATGAAGTTGGAAATTAGCAGGCATCCAAAAAACTTTGTTAAACATTGGGAAACAATTGACTTTTAAAATAATCAATGCACATAACCAAATGGGTGTAGACAGGCGAAGCCAACACAGACATGGGATTTGTATATAGACAACTGGGTTTCTACTAGTCTACAGAAAAACCTAGATTGCCCCCGGCTTAATGCTGAATACCTTGGCCTATTCCTGCTGCCTGTCTGCAGTGATTTGGTCACATCTAGGCACCTGACCCTAAATCTGCTACCAGCATTTGTGTTGTGTGAGTACCTATGCTGCTTCGCTGCCACATGTGTGATTTTAGGCAGGGAGGAGAAAGTCCTGCTTTTCCTGTTTCCCCTGGATCACACTCCTCTTACTGCTTCGGTGTTGCTTGTGCCTACTAATGGGGATGACCTCTGCTTCTTGGAATGTTTGTTCTTTAAAAAAAAAAAAAAAAAAAAAAAAAAATTTGGTACATTTTAAAGACCTGACAAATATTTTTCGAAAGTAAAAATTAGCTTTGACACCACTAATGATTAGAAGATTGAACACGTGTTTTCCTAAAATTAACCTTTTTCTAATGAAATTCTACTAGTGTGTTTCCAACGTTGGACTCATCCCTAGCTCTGTTGGACATGGCCACCTCTACAGCTCTCTGACCAAGAAGATTTTTACTTCAGTCATGTAGGACGTTATAGACGAAATAGCGCTGATGTTTGGATGACTCTAAATGCCCTGGACACTTTCCCCACAGATTCTGTATTGGATCTGCCCGGTGCTTTCTAGCCATCAACCGCTGAAACTGGTTAATTCTGAGTCGCTCCTATCCCTCCCGGACAAACATGCCCCTGAGGAGTCGGTCTTCTGCCGCATTACTCGCCACTTTTAAAGATAGAGGCTCAACCTGATGCTTCTAGTAGTGTTGTCCTAGTACTGGGACCTTTTTATGTTCGTAAGGCTTCCATGGTGAAGGGAAAGGCCAAGACAACACGTTTGATAACCCCCTCCTCCCCAATCCCTTAACTGGCCTTGTAACTATTTGTGAAGGACATTGTAAATGGCAAGCTGTGGCCTATCATTGCTTCTCTACTTTTCAGTATGATGGATGTCTGTTAGCCTTTGTGGGCACCTGGAGTTGGTTTCCAGGCGCTTCAAGCTAGAGTTTTTTTTTGCTCCCAGCCTTTTCCCAGGTTTATCACTTCCAACCCTCTTTTTGAGATTCCTGGCAGGTGCTTTGTGGATTCTTCCAGATCGTCCTGGCTCCCCTGAAGGACCATTTTCTACTTCATGATCACCTTAAGAGTGGCTGTTGAAACCCAGGTTCTGGGAGATGGGTGTGTCTGAATCAGTTGTTCCCATATTTTACACTATATGTGGAAGATATACTTTGCTTGGTGCTGGACTTTAACCCCCGGAAGTTTTCTGTAAGACTAATACTTTCCTTTCCTTTCTATAGCTGTTTCGACTGGCATTTTGTCTTAAGAACCTCCGTATTAAGGGTCAGGTCTCTGCTCTTGCTATCCCCCCCCCCCCCCCCCCCCCCCACGATTTGCTTGGTGAAGACTTTTTTTGTTCAGGATAGCTCCCCCTGTTCTCTTTCCTGTGACCGTGGGATCAAGACTCTCCCTGTACATCCTAGGACACCCTAGTTTGGATAAATGGCTGAAGGTACTTTCTAAGGCCTTATCCCTCGCAGGCCCTGTTGTACAACAGGGCAATGGCTGCCATGTCCATATGTCAGACCTTGGCTGTATGGATCCTAAATATATCTGAATTGATTATTTTGTACTCCAACAACTGGGAATTATTCCTATGGCCCTGTGCTTTCATTTGCCAGTGTCCCCACAAAGACTGGGGAACCTACATGACCCCAAACGCATCTCCAAGACTACCACTGCCTTGCTAAAGAAGCTGAGTGTAAAGGTGATGGACTGGCCAGGCATGCCTCTAGACCTAAACCCTATTGAGCATCTGTGGGGCATGCTCAAACAGAAGGTGGAGAAGCGCATGGTCTCCAACATCCACCAGCTCCGTGATGTTGTCATGGAGGAGTGCAAGAGGACTCCAGTGGCAACCTGTGAAGCTCTGCCGAACTCCATGCCCAAGAGGGTTAAGGCAGTGCTGGAAAATAATGGTGGTCACACAAAATATTGACACTTTGGGCCCAATTTGGACTTTTACATTCACTTAAAGGTGTACTTTTGTTGCCAGCAGTTTAGACATTAATGGCTGTATGTTGAAAAATTTCGAGGGGACAGGAAATTTACACCGTTATACAAGCTGTACACTCCTTTACATTGTAGCAACGTGTCATTTCTTTAGTGTTGTCACATGAAAAGATATAAAATATTTACAAAAATGTGAGGGGTGTACTCACTTTTCTTTCAAAGAAGCTTCATATGCCCATCTTCATATTCATTGCAATTTAACATTCTGGTAGCGTGGGATAGGCAGTTTTAGTCTTTTGACCATTGCATACACCTTGCCAACAAAACCATGCTTACTATGGCCTAGTAGATCACAAATCCAGCAGTGGAATAACGGAAAATTTTCCTATTGGTTTGGTTTGGAAGGATCTAACCAGAGTCACCAGCCTGTTTGGATGTGGAGGCTTTCTGGATACTCTCTCCATGCAAGAAACTTGGTCTCCCAGGAAAGCTCCCCCCCCCCCTTATCAGTGTCCTTCAGTCAGCTCAGAGCACATTGGTTACTCCATCAATCTTGGACCCCTTGATTGCAAGGTCATCTGACCATGATCCAATCAGACCACCAGCTCTGTGGTGTATGTGCATTGCAGTGGCTTATCAGAAAGGAACCAAGTCTTGCAGCTCAAAAATAATCGGATCCTGTTTTGGGCAGATTGCCATATTCCAATATACACATCCACTGCATGGAAAATTGTCAGGCAGACTTCCCCAGTCATCATTGAATTCAGCATGGTCTCTTTACCCTGAGGTGTTTCAAGACCTCTATTTATAGGTGGCGAAATCGGGGGAATAGACCTCCTGGATTCTTGGTTCTACAACAAACTTGGCAGTTTTGCCTTCAGGACCAAGGATCCACTAGCCATCTCAGTAGATCCTCTGACTGGGATTGCTAAACCGTTCAGGTTTAGGAGATATCCAGGGTAGCTACAGATAAGCCTTATTATAGGCTTACCTGTAGCAAAAAGTGTTTTGTAAGGGTTTGCAACCATTTTAAACTACTACTGTAGTTGTAGCTCCTGCTTTGGCATAAAAACTGCATGATTTAGTGTGCATGGACAGTGCAGTCTGCTAGGGCTTGATACATACTACTAATTGGCAGGCACTGCTGTTGCTTGGAGTTTAATTTAAAACCTACCAACTATACCACCAGGCACAATAGAGGATGATCTTTTAACATCTAGGAGAGGTGTTACCGAAGAAGCTAGTGCTAGAATTCCACATGCATTCAGGCTGTACCATGATGAACTTCCCTCCTTGGCCAGAGTACTACCAATCTATAATGCGTAAGATGCAGGGCTGGTTTGTAATGTTCTACACTGGATCCTGCTGTGTGTGCTCCCTTTGACATGTAGTGCAACGTATGGAGTTGGACCCAGGGAGCTTTATAGGTTCAGAGTAAGGGTCTACCTGGTAAGGAGCCCAGTTACTGAGCATGCCCACTGAGGAAGATAATTGGTTAAATTCCCCCTTATTCCTTCTACTGATATGGTGAGTATAGGGTGGAAGCCCTTGAAACATTTAATCCCAGAGTGCCTTTTTTTCTCTTTTGTGGGGAGAGAAGATGGTACGGTCTTCTACCCCTTCATTGGTGCATTTTTTGCAGTCCAAGATGAGCTGGGTTTCATAGCGCTTTGACGCCATTTGGGTGTCCTTCTAGAGGGTGCTTATTGATGGTGTTTTTACGTTGGGCATGTGCCAAATATTTTTATGAGGGAGGCTTCTAGACTTGCACTCCACACCTCCTCCTCTTTGGACCTCAGACAGTGACCAATAAAGATCTCCTGGCTATCCTCCTCTTCTACGGGCATAGTAATAGTGGATCACACTCGCTGATCTTCTTAATGCTCTTGATTCTCATTACTCAAGCTAAATGTTTGTGTTTCTAATGCAAAATTCATGTGTCTAGGTCAGGGGTCTCCAAACTGCGGCCTAAGGGCCAGATGTGGCCCTTTGCTAGCTTTTATCTGGTCCTTGTGGCACTATTCCTCTCACTGACACCAACAAGGGGGCACTGTTTCTTCTACCAATACCAATGATGGGATACTTTTCCTCCTACTGACCACCAACCCCGAGGCCATATTTATTCTCACTGATGTTGCGCCAGGGACATTTTCTGCCCCCACTGGCCACAATCCGGCCCTCCTAAAGTCTGAAGCACAATAAACTGGCCCTTTGTTTGAAAAGTTTGGTGACCCCTGGTCAAAGTATATATGCCTATTTATTGCAAAATGTCTCCTGTTTTTCCTAATTACATTTTCCTCCCTTTTTTAGCGGATATTGCACAACGATATAGAATAAGCAAGTACCCCACATTAAAGCTATTCAGAAATGGAATGATGATGAAGAGAGAGTATAGAGGTCAGCGTTCTGTGACTGCAATTGCAGACTATATCCGGCAACAAAACGGTGATCCAATCCGAACAGTTGAAAGTTTAGAGGAGTTAAAAACAATTGATGTGAGTATGCTGTCATGGAATTTTGAGAGGAAACCTAAGTTTCAATATTTTGTCAACTGCAGAAAATGTCTCATTCTCGGCTCATTAACAATCCTATTTTCATGTATATAATGGCAAATATGGCCATTATCAGCTGGTAACTCTGGTCAAATCAACTGGTTTAATTTGCTTGACAAAAACAGGTGGCCATTATGTACAAAACCTTTAGAAATGGCTAATTCTGATAGATTCTTCACATCCTTTTTTTGGGAAAGCTGTCATGGCCAATAAAGACTGCATTAATGCTTTTGCAGATTTTTATATATCACACAAATAAGCCCCGTCCCTTTTTTACTGAATATTCTTGTATAGCTTAATCAGTAATGGTCCATAATGACCTCCTCTTATAAGTGTTGACAACCTGTAATTTTTAAGTAGCTCAGTTCACCTACTAAAATCATATAACCGGTCAGTCACTAAGAGTTGGGATTTAGCCTTAAACAAATGACTCCCAGTGTCGCAAGTACTATACAGGCAGTCCCCGAGTTACGAACGGGTTAGGGACTGTAGGTTTAAGTCGAATATGTTCATAAGTCGGAACAGCATGTGCACAACGGCATATACAGTTTTCCAATGTTCCGTTCGAATGTGCCCGCCGTCAAAGTGGCCACACAGCCTCTCGGTTGTAAGTAGATTGTTCGCAAGTCGGATGTTCGTAACTCAGGTACTCCCTGTAGTCGGTAATACCTGCTCCTTGTGTAGTTTACAATAATAGCCATTTTTTGTCCCAACTGTTGATGAATAAATCGGCTATAGAATATCACCACGTACTGCAATACAGGCCTAAGATCACAACATATGGAATAAAGTTTTGGCCATTTTCACACTCCATTTCCAATGGACACCACATTTTGTGAAAAGACCAAGGCTGGGTTCAAACTGTTGAACTGCCTTAACTGGCTAATGCACCAAAAAGGAGTTTGCAGAATTTTTGGCATTGCCGTCCGTGGCAACGTAATGTCGGTTGTCATGCCTTGTGGCACGCTGCCAGTGCATTGATAAGGTTCGCTGGGTGCCATTCATTGTGAATCGCACCAGTTCATAGTGCAATACTGCAGTGTGAACCAATGTATGGATACATATGTGTCACCTACAGTTGTGCTCATAAGTTTAAAAAAACAAACAAACACAATGACGGCGCGGAAGAGGGAAATTTGAACCACAATACCACAAAAAGTGGATAAATTATAAAAAGGGAAATTAAAAAAACAGTAACTGAATGATAATAAAGCGGATGGTAATGAAAGTCCCAATATTTAAAGTTTGTGTATAAACAGTTTAGGATGACATATACACCGTGGCAGCACTTTGGAGAGTGAAGCAAGACTCTGTAATAGCAAAAACGAAAAAAAAAAAAAAATGCGCCTACCAAGTGCAGTATGTCTGATAATATGGAATTTATTAATTAAAACAGCCAAATGGCCACTCACTAAAAAGTAGTACAAAATGCGCTCATAAAAAGGGAAGTGTAGTCACTGTGGATCGTCAGCCGATGATGGTGGCTTCTCCGGTGAAGGTTTTGTTGATTGCTGTCCAGGGAAGAAGCGTGGCAGAGCACTGCGGGCACAGCGAAACCCGGAAGTGACTGTTCCGCGGCGTGTGTTCCAGCCTGGAGCGCACACGGCTCTCGGCGACAAGAAGTGACGTCAGGCAGGTGCTCATAAGTTTACATACCCTGGCACAATTTTATTTCTTGGCGATTTTTCAGAGAGCAAGCATAACACAAAAACTTCCCTTTCACTCATGGTTTGTGTTTGGCTGAAGCCATTTATTATCGATCAACTGTGTTTACTGATTTCAAATCATAATGGCAACAGAAACTACCCAAATGACCCTGATAAAAAGTTGACATACCCTGGTGATTTTGGCCTGATTACATGCACACCTGTGATCTGTTTGTTTGTAATTAGTGTGTGTGTGTGTGTGTGTATAAAAGGTCAATGAGTTTCTAGACTCCTGACCAGACCCTTGCATCTTTCATCCAGTGCTACACTGACATTTCTGGATTCTGAGTCATGGGGAAAGCAAAGGAATTGTCAAAGGATCTGTGGGAAAACCTAGTTGAATTGTATAAAACAGGAAAGGGATATAAAAAGATATCCAAGGAATTAAGAATGGCAATCGTCAGTGTTCAAACTCTAATCAAGAAGTGGATAATGAGGGGTTCTGTTGAAACCAAACCACGGTCAGGTAGACCAACTAAAATTTCAGCCACAGCTGCCGGGAAAATTGTTCCAGATGCAAAGAAAAACCCACAAATAACTTCAGGTAAAATACAGGACTCTCTAAAAACATGTGGTGTGGCTGTTTCAAGATGCACAATAAGATGGCACTTGAAGAAATATGGGCTGCATGGTCAAGTCGCCAGAAGAAAGCCATTACTACTCAAATTCCACAAAGTATCCCGCTTACAATACGCCACACATGTTATCAAACAATACTGGAGGAACATTTGCATTCATCAGACAGGAATCTGCGCATGGGATGTACTTGGACATTACAACATGACAATGATGCAAAACACAAGGCCAAGTTGACCTGTCATTGGCTACAGCAGAATAAAGTGAAGGTTCTGGAGTGGCCATCTCAGTGCCCTGACCTCCATATCTTTGAGCCACTCTGAGGAGATCTCAAATGTGCAGCTCATGCAAGACTGCACATGAATTTCCAGGAACTGGAGGCCATTTGCCAAGAGGAATGGGCAGCTTTAACATCTGAGAAGATAAAGAGCCTCTTCCACAAATGCCACAAAAGACTTAAAGCTGTCATTGATGTTAAAGGGGGCAATACACTGTATTAAGAACTGGGGTATGTAAACGTTTGATCAAGGTCATTTGGGTGGTTTCTGTTGTCATTATGATTTTAATCAGTGTAAACCGTTGATTGGTAATAAATGGCTTCAGCCAAACTCTAACCATGAGTGAAAAAAAGTTTGTGTTTATCATTCATATTCTCTGAAAAATGGCCAACAAATCATAAATTCTGCCAGGGTATGTACTGATAAATCTCGGCTGGTTTAGCAGGGACCAGCTGAGATTCAAACCGTTTAATGGGGAAACTGAATGTACCAAGTTGGTCGATTGGGTAAGGCTAATCATCCTAGGTTGTGTCTTTTTTTTGTTTTTTATTTTTATTATTTATTTATTTAATGTTAAACCGAAAACGCATTCAAGAAATGGTTATTCCCTAACGCATTTTTTTTTTCTTATTTTCCCTTTTGTAGCGCAGTAAAAGAACAATCATTGGATTTTTTGAATCAAGAGAGTCTGACAACTACCGAACATTTGCAAAAGTTGCAAACATTTTACATGATGACTGTGTCTTTCTTTCTGCATTTGGGTAAGCATTGTTTGTTTAGCTGACTGTATAGAGTGAGTAATCCATTTCTAACCTGTTCGTAATGTCACTTTAATTCTGTTGCTAGTCCTATAAAACGTATTTTTTTATTTTAGGGAAATTTCCAAACCTGAGCGATTTAGTGGAGATAATGTAATTTACAGGCCAAATGGGGTAAGTTTTTTTTTTTTTTTTTTTTTTTTTTATATTTATTATTAATAATCTTCACTGGTCTCAAAAATATTATCTATTCATCCTAGATTACTTAACCACTTACAGACCCCCTGCAGCAGAAATACGTTGCTACTTTGAAGAGGAATGCCGTTGTTATGGTAGCAGCTAGCTACCATAACCCCGGTATCCTCTTCTTCAGCGGGTGGTCCCTTTTCAGATAAAAGTGGTCTCTGCAGCAGGTACGCTACTAGATAACTTTTATTGGCGGCGGGAGAGGGCCCGCCGCTCTCCGGTGCCCTCCGCCGCTTACCGGAGGCGATCCGGTCATGTCCCTGCCTGAGTATGGAGATGAGTGAGGGGAAGATGGCCCCCACCCATCTCCATGTCACTGCAGGGGGCACCCAATGCTCTTAAAGGGACATTTTATTTTTTTGAATGACGTAAGCGGAAGCGAACGCATACGTGAGCAGCATCTGCATATGAAAACTGTGTTCAAACCACACATGTGAGGTATTGCCACGATCATTAGAGTGAGAGCAATAATTCTAGCCCTAGACCTCTAACTCAGAACATGCAACCTGTAGAATTTTTTTTTGAAACCACGCCTATGGAGATTTTTAAGGGTACATTTTTTTTTTTTTTTTTGCCATTCCATTTACAATTTTCAGGATTGAAAGCTCTACACCATGAGCAAAGTATGCCCTTTTGCTGATTTATTTAAATCATGCTAAATGCAGTAGTTTTATATTTTATTGAAAGGTAATCTTTTGTTTAAACAAAAATGTAAAAAAAAAAAATGCACTTTCCCAAATCAACATAGCAAACAAGATACAGACTTTGTTTTAATGTGTGTTCCTAAATACTTTGAACTCCTTATTCCAAGCTGCTCTTTCAAATGCTGCAAATTTTATACATTGTCTATCACAATAAGCTGGACAAGAATACTTTTCTTCCGAAGAACAGTTTGAGCACCATTGTTTCCGTTGTCTCAGACCTACAAATAGGATTTTTAATTTTTTTTATAATTTTTCTGTAATTTTTTAAATCTAAAAAAAAATCTAAAAAAAAAAAACGTATTCTTTGGAAATAATGCATTTCTTGTTGCAGGAAAATGCTCCTGATATGGTTTATTTGGGTTCACTTACCAACTTTGACCTTGCCTTTGCTTGGACTCAAGATAAATGTGTACCTCTTGTGCGAGAAATAACATTTGAAAATGGAGAAGTAAGTGGTTTATTTTTTTTCATTGCTTCACAAAACTGTTACAACTAAACTCCAAGCAGATATTGTAATGTTTCCTTTTTTTTTGTCCTGAAATAAAAAAACATGTTATACTTTACCTGCTTTACCAAGCAGTCCTGAACCTCCTCCTTGGGTCTGTCATTTGTTTTTGGCTCCTCCTTCTGCGTGTGCCATCATAAGAAGCGGTTTCTTGTGCAGGCTTGCTCACAAGCCAGGCTGTGTGTCGATTTACACACGCAGCGTGGTTTGGCCCCTTCCCTCTGCTCCCTCCTATCATGATTTGACTAACCAAAGCAGGAACCTATGGCCCCTGCTACACTCAGCCAAGCTTGTGTGAGAGAGGAGAACATTTTCCAAATTAAGCAGGGAAAGAGAGCAGCAGCACTAGGAGCCAATTGGGTAAGCTGCTTAGTCATTGTTAAGAGTAAGCTGACAGAAGAAGAGAGCAGAAAGAGGACCCTATTAGGCTACATTCACACAGGAAATTAAGGCATTAGCCTGACTTTGCAGTGTGGCAAAGCTGTGTACATCTCAGGGTTGATTGGATAGAAAATTCTTCTTCAGGCAATCTGGGTCTAATGTATTCCCCAATTTTTTATTTATTTTTTGCTAATTTCATCAAGTTCCGCTTTACACTAAAAAGGTGTTTTCTGTATTTAAATGTGAAGTCAAAGTGTTACTAAACCCAGGATCCTGTATTCACTATATCTGGTCTCCCACAGCACACAGAATATGGAAATGCAATTATTTTAGTAAATATAAACTGCTAAATATATTCTCTCATCAGCAATTGGCAGTATTGTGCTTTCTATCAGTGTCTGGTTAAAGCTTGTAGGAGTTTTCATTCTCCCCTGACCCTTTATCTGGACAGTGCTGATTGGCCCTGTGCTGATCACATGCACTCAAGAAAAAATAAAAAAAAAACCTCTCTAGCAATACACACCAGTGTGTCCTCAATGCTCTGTTTTATCAGGAGATGGCTTGGGGACAGTAAAAGGGGAGGATCAGAGAAGCCAGGATCAATCGGCCTTTTTACACAGTGCGCAGGATTAATCATTTAGGTTCCAAAGGGAGTATAATGCTTTACTGCATATACAGACTGGTTTTACGGTTGTGGGTTTAGTAACTCTTTACTGATTGAACCTCAGACACTGCGCATTGGGTTCTTGGTAAATGCAATGTTTAACAGGTATTTAAAAATAAAGTGAATAAAGATTATTCTCCTATGGTCCAGGTCAGTTCAATCTTTCGTGGCACTGTGTGCATGCTGCTACTTTCAAAGGGTTACAGTATTTTCTCCACATATGCCCATACTACAACTATTGGGCAACGACTGTTTTGACATGCATTTACCGTATTTATCGGCGTATAACACGCACCCTAACTTTAAGAGGGACGTTTCGGGGGGGGGGGGGGGGGGGGGGGGGGGGGGGGGGGGGGGGGGAAATTTACACAGCCCCCTGCATATAACGGGCAGGCACAGTTTACCCTCTATTTTTAGGGTAAAAAATTGAGTGTTATACGCCAATAAATACAGTAATTAATGTTAAAATATTCTAAAACTAAAATTTAAAAAAAAAAAAAAAAAAAAGAATATGCTTTTTGTACAAGCGGCATACTTTTCAGGGACTTTCCTAGAAATGATCGGAAAGGTGGCAAATACATGACTACTGATAAAAAATGTTCACATTGAATTTAGTCATTTGTTACTCATGATTTTTTTTTATTTACTTATCTGTACAGGAGCTGACAGAGGAAGGAATTCCCTTTCTCATACTTTTCCATATGAAAGATGACACTGAAAGTCTAGAAAAATTCCAACAAGAAGTTGCACGACAGCTGATTAGCGAAAAAGGTGTGTTTTCCTTATACTGGTTTCTCTCTTTACTAGTGGCTTGCTGCTGTTTAAACAGTTTTTTGTCATTTTAAAAAAAAAAATGTTCATTGATCAAGGAATTTTTAAAAGTGTGATATAGCTTTAATTAGGGATCAGATACATCACTAAATATGCCCAATCGGGCAGTTCTTTCCATTCCTTGTACAGTCTACTGTTTAACAATGGCACATGGGTATATATGTCTTCCATTTGGCAGGGTGTATTTTTATAAGGATTCTGTAAAGGGACGAGGGGGACCATAGAAATGACAGTAAGGGAGGGGGAGAGAGGGAGATGCAAATGCTGCAGAGAGTGCAGGATGATGGTCAATTTACTGACAAGAACAGGCAGGATTAACCAGGTATTAAACTATATGGAGAAGAATAAAAAAACGTAAAACATTACTAGCAGAAGGGATAGGTCAGTCAGCTGCAAAAGGGACAAGTCAATCGGTCGCAGGAAGGGTCAAAGTAAGTAAGGATCGATTTTATTGATCCCTTGTGAAACGCAATAAAGTTGATATATTAAAAAAAAAAAAAAAAAGTCGCGCATGCATATGTAAACGGTGATCACTCCACACGTGAGGTATTGCTGCGAATGTTGCAGTGAGAGCAAGGATTCAAGCTCCAGACCTCCTGTGTAACATGTAAAACATGCAGGATCCGCAAGGTATTGTACAACATAGAAAGGGATAATTGACATGGCAAAAGCACTGTGCTAAATCTCGTGCCTTTTTAAAGGGACAGGAGCTTGTTTTTTTTTTTTTTTTTCTTCTGTCCTTAAGTTTACAACCACTTTAAGCCATTTGATAATTTGCCGTGTGTGTGTGTGTGTGTGTGTTTATTTATTTTTACACACACACACACGTGCAGAGATGGAGAGAGAGATATATATATATATATATATATATATATATATATATATATATATATATATATATATATATATATATATATATATATATATATATATATATATATATATATATATATATATATATATATAAAATCTGCGTGTGTGTGTAACATGCATGCATGCATACATACATACATACATACATACATACATACATACTCACTCTCTCTCACACCGCGTAAACCCGCTCACATTTCTGTAAATATTTAAATGTATCTTTTCATATGGAAATGGGAGGGGTATATTCTGCGCTAATCTAACTCAAGTGACGCATTGAAAAATCTAGTCCGTGAAAAACAATATAGCAGCAACATAAACACGTGACAATCATGTGAACAGGAAATGGAAAAACAATAAGTTGCGCTTAATAAAATATATGAAACTAATATCAATTAAATGAATAAATACCAATATCGTGATAAAGTGCATAAATGGAAAATATGTGTACTACATAAATACACTAGATATGTGGAAAAAATACAAAGTGAATATAAGATATCCCAGAAGAAATGTCCCAGAAGACCAAAAGGAGTTTTGAAAAAAGTGAATTTTCCAAAACATAAAAAGAAAAAATATTATGCAGTCAATAACCTTCCCAATGCTTAATGAAACAGAATAAAGTATTTTGAACCTTGGGAAAAGGACACAGTTATCATAAACATAGTATCCACTAAATAAAAATATCAATAAAAATGAAATTAAATATAAAAATAGAGTGTATGTCCAGAAGGGTAATGGACAATGTTCTTAGTCCAAGAAAGACACAGATAAATGGCACAAATAAATGAATGAGCACAAGCACTGATGATTGAATCAAAGTCCTGTTGCAAATAGGAAAGAAAAAACAGTCCAAATTCTTCCAAAGGCCGGGTAGATGAGAGAGGAGTAGAGCAAAGTTGCCGAACACCACCACCACACTGGAGAGATCACCGCTGTGAATCAAATAATATAGGGTACTCTTACCGGAACGTTGTGAATGCGCATTAGCAGAAACAAACCTCTGCCAAGGTTATCAGATGGATAGGGTCCTCGTCTGCTCCGGATCTCCTCTTACAGGAAACAGCCGTAGGGGCACACAGCTCTCCTCCTCCGTGTGTAAATCCGTAGGTCATATAGGAAAATAATGAGGGCCACAATGGTGCATTACCTCACAAAAAACATTATTGCCCTTAGGGCATAGCAGTATACCACAGGTTCAATACAACATACAAAAATAGGTTAAAATGAATAAATATAAAAAGCCGGCAAACAGCTGAGAACAACTGAAAAAAAGCGACCGCCCGTGCAAACGGGTCACGTGGGGACGTGGTAGCGTTGATGCGTAGCACCGCCCTGACCATTTTCGACAGAGTTGTCGTTATCAAAGGGCACCTTTCTTGGACTAAGGACATTGTCCATTACCCTTCTGGACATACACTCTATTTTTATATTTAATTTCATTTTTATTGATATTTTTATTTAGTGAATACTATGTTTATGATAACTGTGTCCTTTTCCCAAGGTTCAAAATACTTTATTCTGTTTCATTAAGCATTGGTATGTTTACATATGACAACCCTGAAGACATTGGTGTGAGTGTACAGCTTGTATAACAGTGTAAATTTGCTGTCCCCTCAAAATAACTCAACACAGCCATTAATGTCTAAACCGCTAGCAACAAAAGTGAGTACACCCCTAAGTGAAAATGTCCAAATTGGGCCCTGTGTTAATATTTTGTGTGGCCACCATTATTTTCCAGCCTTACCTTGGGCATGGACTTCACTAGAGCTTCACAGGTTGCCACCTCTTCCACCTCTCCATGATGTCATCACAGAGCTGGTGGATGTTGGAGATTATGCGCTCCTCCACATTCCGTTTTGAGCATACCCCACAGATGCTCAATAGGGTTTAGGTCTGGAGACATGCTTGGCCAGTCCATCAACTTTACCCTCAGCTTCTTTAGCAAGGCAGTGGTCATCTTGGAGGTGTGTTTGGGGTCATTATGTTGAAATATTGCCCTGCGGCCCAGTTTCTGAAGGGAGGAGATCATGCTTTGCTTCAGTATGTCACAGTACATGTTGGCATTCATGGTTTTCAATGAACTGTAGCTCCCCAGTGCCAGGAGCACTCATGCAGCCCCAGACCATAACACTCCCACAACCATGCTTGACTGTAGGAAAGACACACTTGTCTTTTGTACTCCTCACCTGGTTGTCGCCACACAGACTTGACACCTTTTGAACCAAATAAGTTTACCTTGGTCTCATTAGACCACATGACATGGTTCCAGTAATCCATGTCCTTAGTTTGCTTGTCTTCAGCAAACTGTTTGCGGGCTTTCTTGTGCATCATCTTTAGAAGAGGCTTCCTTCTGGGACGACAGCAATTCAGACCAATTTGATGCAGTGTGCAGCGTATGGTCTCATCACTGACAGGCTGACTCCCCACCTCTTCAACCTCTGCAGAATGCTGGCAGCATTTATACATATATTTCCCAAAGACAACCTCTGGATATGATGCTGAGCATATGCACTCAACTTCTTTAGTCGACCATGGTGAAGCTTGGTTTGAGTGGAACCTGTCCTGTTAAACGGCTGTATGGTCTTGGATCATCTTTATGTAAAGCGGCAATACTTGTTTTTTCAGATCCTCAAATTTGTTTGCCATGAGATGCCATGTTAAAAAGCACTATACAACAAAGCCAGTTGCGTATTGAGGTAACAGAGTGCAAAAATCCCATTCAGCGTGCGTTCCACCGGTCCGAACGCCACAAACCCGAAGTGACATGGGCGCATACTAGGCTCCATCTTGCGCATCTTTTTTATTTATTTTTTTATTTTATACAACCACTCCCCTGGATGCACATATAGGGACCCACTAGACGTTTCCACACAGAGGCTGCTGTATCATACGCCTGGTGTGAGTTTGGCAGGGTGACTTAATCTATTTGCACAACACATCTGGGTATAACCAGCAACTTCACATGGCTAGTGATTTGTCATCCACTGGAGGTCACTCTCCAGGTGACTGGCAGCACCACCCACTCCTGCATGTTACTTGGTTCCTGATTTTGGTGCACATTACACTGTTCAGTTAGCACTTGCACTTTTACGTGGCGGTCACTCTCCAGGTGACGGGCAGCACCACCCACCCCTACATATAGATGTACATCTCACACACACCCCCGTCACTTGAAAAGATATGATCAAATATTTCAAAAAATGGGACAACACTGAAGAAATTTTACATCAATTTACATTGTAGTAAAGTAGTGAATGTACAGCTTGTATAACGGTGTAAATTTGCTGTTCCCTCAAAATAACTCAACACCCCATTAATGTCTAAACCGCTGGCAACAAAAGTGAGTACACCCCTAAGTGAAAATTCTTTTTTTCCTGAAAAGTATGATAAGCAGCTGCACAAATATTGTGTGACACAAAATTGCAACATCCACCATTTTTATTCTCCAGGGCCTTTTTATTACAGAAAATATATTCTGCTTGAGGGGATTTTAAAAACCGATTCCTTTTATCAGGACTTCTGTCCACCTCCATAGGGCCTTTACTGGGATAAGCCTAAGTACGCACAAACTGCACCCAGTTGCATCCCTGTGTCCACCGAAGTGAATCCAATGCTAGCTTTGGATCTTTGTGTTTGAGATGTTTGCCAGCACCACCCGAAGGCTGTCAAAGCAGAACACGTGTACCAGGTGTCGTGCTGAGTAGGTTTGATGCCTGTGTGCAAGGAGCCTTCAAGCTTCTTGAGATTAAATTGGTTTATAAGGGAAAAGCAAAATTTCAAGTGCAAGAAAAGGGTTTTTAATTCCGGTTTAATAAACCTGTCATACCTTGGTACAGTATTTACTTGGTATCGGTATTTTAGTGTCCTGTGGTCATTGGAGTACTGTTTCTATGACGAGCTTAGATAGACTGCTTAAGCAGTAAAGTGCATGTTTTCCAACTGTGACTGATTTACAAATACAGAGCAAGATTTTTAGCACATCTTTTCTACCTTTTTATCCATTCCTAATTTCAGACGTAATTCTCCAATAAATATGTTGGCCCGGATTCACAAAGCACTTACGCCGACGTATCTCGAGATACGCCGCGTATGTCTATCTATGCGCCGTCGTATCTGTGCGCCGTGCCCACAATCTGAGATAAGCCTAAAAATAGGCTTCCTACGACCGACGTAACTTGCCGTTGTATCGTGGGCGCGTATTTACGCTGGGCGCATTTTCCGCTCCCATTCATTTTCTATGCAAATGAGGGAGATACGCCGATTCACGAACGTAGTTGCGCCCGGCGCATAATATACGCGGTTTGCGTAAGTCGTACGTCCGGCGTAAAGTTATTCCCCCATACAGGAGGCGGAACTATGCAAAGGTATGGACCAAGGAACACAAGCCGTTGTATCTTTTGTCGTTTACGTTGTACGTGAATATGACTAGGCGTAGGTTACGTTCACGTCGTAGGCAGTGATTCGACGTATGCGCACTGGGATGCGGCCACGGGACGCCACATGCGCCGTTTATTTTAAGTACTTCTATGGTGCTTGGCCCATCATTTGCATGGGGTCACACCTCATTAGCATGGCTCACGCCCACTTCCACCTACGCTGGCTTACGCCGAGGAAACCCAGCATATCTTTAAGAGCGAGTGGGAGCAAGTGATTTGTGAATCCAGTGCTTGCCTCTGTGCACTGCGCCGGAGTATCGTAAAAGATGCTCTACGGTGGCATAAATATGTGCCATGTATTTGAATCCGGGCCGTTATTTTTAGCATTCTATCAGCTATTAACCACCTCAATACAGGACACGCCCCCCCCTCCTTCCTGCCCAGACAAATGTTCAGCTTTCAGCGCTGTCACACTTTGAATAATTGCGTGGTCATGCAACACTGTACCCAAACATTTTTATTTATTTTTTCCCCACAAATCGAGCTTTCTTTTGGTGGCATTTAATCACCACTGGGGTTTTTACGTGTTAAAGCGCCTACGTTATAGGCACTTTAACAAGGTCGGAGATGCAGTGTCAGACTGACACACCACACCATTGATCACCGTGCTGCGCACCCCCCACGGCTTATCCTGCTGGACTTTATATGACACCCAGTCAGGATAACAGAACCACTTCTCCGGCCGTCATTCTGCTATATGGTGGGAGGGAAGTGGTTAATAGTGTCTTGGCTCTGTTTTGTAAATTCAGGACCATATTGCAACCTAATAAGAATGAGGCACACAATGGTCCAGCATGACGAGCTTGAAAGATGACCACATCCCTTTTTTTTTTTTTTTTTTTTTTTTTTTGGGGGGGATTAGAGAACAGAGATTCACTTGCCCAATTCCTGGAGTTCGGCTTTAAGTATCTGTTGAATCTTGCCAGAAATTCAGTGTCCCTGTCACTTCCTGTGAAGTGCTTGGAAGCATAAAACAATCGTATCTTCTTTCTGCAAGCTACTAATCTCCCCATCATCGTTTCTTCACAGTAAGAGCTGTGAAAATGTGGAACAGACTCCCTCCAGAGGTGGTTCTGGCCAGCTCAGTAGATTGCTTTAAGAAAGGCCTGGATTCTTTCCTAAATGTACAGAATATAACTTGAGTATTAAGATTTGTAGGTAAAGTTGATCCAGGGTAAATCCGATTGCCTCTCGGGGGATCAGGAAGGAATTTTTTCCCCTGCTGTAGCAAATTGGATCATGCTCTGCTGGGGTTTTTTGCCTTCCTCTGGATCAACTGTGGGAATGGAGTTGGGTGTATAGGATTTTACTGTGTTTTTTATTTTTGTTTTTTTTTATTTTTTGTGGTTGAACTGGATGGACTTGTGTCTTTTTTCAACCTGACTAACTATGTAACTATATCATAATTGAGATGAGCAAAGCCAGACAAGTTTGGAGTCCAGCTTTAGTGGCAACCATCTCTCCCTGTGTAAGGACCTTCAAGCCCGTTTGGAACTTGTACAGGGCTTCCTTTCCTTGGTCCCAGCTGCTAAACAGACCAGCGCAAGTGTGCGAATAGGTGAGTATGTTCTGTTGGGGCAGAGAGGAGTTGGGTAGCCCTTTTTTAGCTCGCCTTGCGGTATTAAACCCAAAAGTAAACCTTGATTTATATTGCGGCTTACCAATTGTTAAATGTGAATGCGGCATTTGCCTTTTATACTTTGTTTCCTTTTACCTACTGATCTGACCAGTAAGTCTGTTTTTCTTTTTTGTTTTTTTTCCAATAGAACAAACTACTGCAGACGTAGTTGCAGGGTTGAGACAAACCATTTACCAGGGACAAGGGTACTTTTGATCAGCTTTAAGCCCAGGGTCCACACTATGATTCGCACAGGATCATGCTGCGCGTTCCTGTGCAATTCGCATATGATTCAGTGCTGCGCGATTTGAGCTTATTCACGTTGAATGGCTCACGCTGCACTGCATCACACCAAAAGTAGTGCATGAGCTATATTTGGAAACGCACTGGCTTTGCGACCTGTGTTTGGGGTGTCGCTAACTTTGACGCCCACTGCAGACCGCAACTGCAGTGTGTTTTGAACGTGGTGCAGGATAGTGGGTTTTCCACACCACATTCTAGTGTAAACTGAGCCTTACTGATTTATATAAAACCTTTATCCCAACAGAAAAAATATTTTGCTGTAGCTGCTTATAAAGTGTTGGCTGTAGTTCTTCGATATGTTATTGTATTTAAATCTGCTAGTACTGTACATCCAACACCCCCAGCCCTCCAACTGGCATTGCTGTCCAAAGGTGTGCGCCTTCATCCAGAGTAGAGGCACTCTTGATACAGGAGGTGTGTTACTGACCAAATGAGAAATAAGGGATAAAATAAATTAAATAGTCACCACATCTGGTAATTGGCGTGCTGATATATATTATGTTTTTGTGTGTCTCAAAATCTTGCTGTAGTAAAAATAAGTCATGGTTCACTGTGCAGGAAACCACATCTGCATTTGGGCAAGGCAGTAGATACATATGACTCATATACAATTATGTCAACTGTACCCGCCTTATGAACACAGCTACAGCTTAGTACTCAAAGTGTTTGTCATCCTATGTTGTTTTTTCATTGCATTTTAATTCATGCATGCAAAACACAATGTTAATATACATTGGTACTTCTTGTGGCATCCAATATATTGATATTCTAAACGGGTATTGTGATTGGTCTATGTATATATTTGTGTATGGATGTCTATACAGTGGATATAAAAAAAAGTATACACGCCCCTGTTAAAATGTCCTATAAACTGTACAACTCAATTGAAAAACAAACAAATCTTTTAGGAGGGGGAAGTAAAAAGTAAATTAATAATGTGGTGGCATAAGTGTACACACCCTCTTATAACTGGGGTTGTAGCTGTGTTCAGAATTGAGAAATCTCATTCAAAATCATGTTAAATGGGAGTCAGTACATACCTGCCATCATTTAAAGTGCCTCTGATTAACCCCAAAGTTCAGCGAAAAAACATGGTCCGCAGAAAGCTTTTAAAGCATCAGAGGGATCTCATTGTTAAAAGGTATCAGTCCGGCGAAAGGTACAAAATAATTTCCAAGGCATTAAATATACCATGGAACACAGTGACGACAGTCATCAAGTGGAGAAAATATGGCACAACGGTGACCTTATCATAAACTGAATGTCCCTCCAAAATGTATGAAAGGACCGGAAGAAAACTGGTCAGAGAGGTTGCCAAGAGGCCTTCAGCAACATTAAAGGAGCCAGCCTCCTGCTTTGTGTGTGTGTATGCCAATTAATATTGGCACAAAACCTTCAGGCTTCTGCTAGAAAACCCGAACATGAAGAGGAACTTCATCTTTCAGCAGGACAACGACCTAAAGTGTACATCCAAATCAACAAACAAATGGCTTCGCCAGAAGAGGATTAAAGTTTTGGAATGCCAGAGCCCAGACCTGAACCAGATTAAGTCTGGGATGATTTGAAGAGGGTTGTGCACAGGTGATGCCCTTGCAACCTTACCGATTTTTGGAGTGTTTTTGCAAATAAGCGGGGGCAAAAATTGTCACATCAAGATGTGCCATGCTGATAGACTCGTACCCAAAAAGACTGATTTCTGTAATAAAATCAAAAGGTGATTCAACCACGTATTAGTTTAAGGGTGTGCACACTTATGCAACCATATATTTATTTACTTTTACTTCCCTCCACTTTAAAAGATTTCAGTTTGTTCTTCAACCGAATTGTACAGTTTATAGGTCACATTAAAGGTGGAAATGTTCTGAAATAATTTATCTTTGTCTCATATTTTTTATTTTTTTACATCACAGAAACCTGACATTTTAACAGGGATGTGTAGGCTTTTTATATCCTGTTTGTGTATGTGTGTGTACTTGTTTGATAAGTTGAAATCACTGTCTGGTGTCTTCACAAACTGATTTACTTGAGGAACTGTTTTCTTTCTTTTATACAGGAACCATAAACTTCCTACATGCGGACTGTGACAAGTTCAGACATCCTCTTTTACATATTCAAAAGAGTCCTGCAGATTGCCCTGTAATAGCAATTGATAGTTTTAGACACATGTATGTTTTTTCAGATTTTAAAGATTTATCGTAAGTATATATTTTTTTATTTTACTCTACCCCCCCCATGAAATTTTACATTGAATACCTTAAGATGATCAAATTGTTATTTGTCCAAGAGCTCTGTATTCTGCTCTTCAATAGTAAAGCAGGTGCACTTCAGATGTTTTGGCCAATGGTTACACTGACCGTTAACTCTGCTACTGAGAGGTTTAGGCCTTTTTAGACGGACCACGTTATGTTTTTCAATCAGCAGGGATTCCAAGAACAGAACCCCAACTAAATTGGAAGCAAATGGAATGGATTGTTTAACTTTTGTGACATCCGTGTCCATGCTCCCCCCCCCCCCCCCCCCCCTCTCAACTTGTGAGTGACCCATGTTGGATCTATGGGCAGGCCAAAGTAAAGACATGCATCCATATACAGTTGAACCTCGGATTATGAGCATAATCTGTTCTAGGAGTATGCTCGTCATCCAAAGTACTCGCATATCAAAGCGAGTTTTCCCATTGAAGTCAATGGAAACAAAAATAATTTTTTTCACTTTGACTTCAATGGGATGCAATACCGAATGCGGCCAGAGGTGGGGGGCGCCAGAAAGCACCGAAGAAGTCCCGAGGACACTTCGGCTTGTTTCCTGTGTCCCCGTACCTCAGGCCAAATAAGGTACTGCAGGCCAATGTTTGGCTTTTCTCTGGTCCTGCGCCCCCGTGCCTCAGGCCAAATGAGGTACTACAGGCCTATTTTCGGCTCTGCTCGGCTTCTGCGTCCTCGTACCTCAGGCCAAATGAGGTACTTCAGGCCTATTTAGTTTGAATTCTGCTTGTCTTGCGAGTCTTGCGAGTCCACTGTAATCTTATTACTTTTTTCGGACCTAGACAGACTGAAGGGTAAAGCAGTTTACATCCGCCTTCCCATTAACTTACATTAAGTTACTGATCAGATACGCTTGAAAAACTGATGGGTGGATCTGATTGGACTGCTCTTTTGAAAGTGTTTCTAAAGCCCAACATTTTTTTTTTTTTTTTTTTTTTTTTTCACTAGAAAATGGTTAAAACGCCTGACACATCTAGTTTTATGTGCATGTGCTTGTCAAAGTTAGCCCAGAAGTAGAATGTTCTAGTAAAATAAAGACATGCACATGTTTCTTGAACGAAAAGTAGTTTAAAAATAGTTGAGTTTTAGGAAGGCACCTAAGGTGATTTTTATACTTTCTCGTCTGAACATTTGAACTAAATTCTACAGGTGTAACCATTAGACTTCACTTGAGTATGTGGTGCAGTGGACCCTGTGCTTTCATGACTTACTAAGGAACTGACTGGTTTTGGTTTATTGCATAACAAAGTATGTTTTATGTATGGGGAGAATACATTTTTTGAACACATAATCTGCATTTGCTGTATTTGTCATTAATTTACTGTGCTTTTTTAAATGTATGGCTGTGTATAAATGTCAGTCCTAGGTTAACTGTATACATTGCAATAACTAGCAAACTATTCTTCTGTTCACACATTATGTGAATAGATGGGGGAGAGGAAAGGGAAGGTAACCCGGATTCCTTTCCTGTATGAGAACCACAGCTCTCCAAGCAACAGTGCTGGAAATACAGCACTGGCTGCATTATCTGGCTGGTGAAAAGAATGCGTTCTACCGTAAACAGGGCTCAACAGAGAATTTACCATACTTCCCTAGAGGTAAACTCTCTCCCCCTCTCCAAAATTCGTTTTCAGTTTTCCATTAACACAGACACAGCTTAAAAACTTGGTTTGGCTAGCTGCATGTTGGAAAAAACAGGGCAGTAGTTGCTGCTGTCTACTCTTCAGGAAAAGAAGGTGGCATAATGCACACATTTTAGGATGATTATATTCTTGGAGCTTGTAACATTTTTAAAATGATTTGTAATGTAATCAAGTTAAAATGATATTACTTTGACTAAGTCCCACTAAGTGACCTTCCAATGGCCAATGATGCACTCTCCTGGACTGAAGAGTGGGGCAGATGGTGGATTTGGCGCTGAAGTAATGCCTCTAATAAAGTGAATTTTTTTTTAGAGAAAAACACAGAGGTTTTCAAAGGATACTATTCCTTTCTCTCCCATTGAGGGACATAGGAATTCATATAGTCATGATAAACCGCCATCTACAGCAGGTTTGGACGCTGGCAAAAAAGAAATAAAAATTCTAGGCCAGTCCCTGTGTAACCCCCTCCTCCTACCCAGTATTCCTTTTTGTTTTTTTATTGTCTTTATCGTTTTTTATTGT